>NT_179893.1:833988-892324 GCF_000188095.3 Bombus impatiens | reverse complement strand
CCCGCCAGTCCTCCGCTCCCTTTGCCTCTTCCTTCGTCTCTACTACCATCTCACTTCAGTTCGGTTAATTAACTCCCACCTCATTAACGTGCCCAACCGAGCAGCATTCTCTTCTGCGGAGAGTAAGCAATCCATCGAGCGCTGCTTGCATCCCGTCGCACGTTCCCCGGTACCACGTGTTATTAATAATTGTTTCTGACCGACTCTCTGATGACCAATCTTGCGTTCGGTATTACACGCGATGTCTTTACACGGGTAAGAGGCTGCCCGATGCGTATGATCGACGTCGATGTGTACGTGTGTATGCGCGCGCACGAGTAAAGCGGGCGGACCAGGCGCAAGTGTACGAACACTCTTACGGAGAATCTAATTAAAGTTTGATCTTATTACGTCGAAATATAATGATATCTGGTTTATAACGCGTTTAGTAATTTTATGCGGGAAGGGATACGGCGAGCTAATTAAGCGCGTGCACTTCAGCCGCATGCGAGCTCGTTGATATATCCCACTTTGCTCTGCTCGTTTTCTCTCTTTCTCTCTGCTGGTATATATATATATATACGTGTATTTCTTTTTTCCTTTTTTCCACGTTCTTTCGCGTCTCTTTTTTTGCCAGGCTGCATGTGCTCATACATCGAGACGTCGACTCCCGTCTCTGCTCCTTTCTTCCCTCGAGCACGATGATATATTATTGAACGCGTTTATGGTCGCTCCATGTCGTTCGTGTCTTGTTTCAATTCGTTTAGATACACATTCTAATTAAGCTAGCTACGAAGATACACGTCGGTTCGTTTTATCGAACAATAAGCGCATATCGTTTCGTCGCTTGTTCTCTGATCCACCGTCGAAGCTGATGGCTTTAATAAGAGCATCGCGAACGAAGATCACGCCAATTAACGAATAACCTGCGCACCGAAGCAAACCAACGCGACGGTTCAAAATTGATCGTTGCATACGTATGAAGTTGAAAGATCTTATATCTGTCGGAAAAAAGAAGAGGATGCCGCATCTTTTTTAGAAACTTGCAAAGTCAGACTGTGTTACGAAATATCGGATATCGAGTAAACGAACGTTCGTTCCCTCGCACCGGTGACTGGCACACGTGGCCCGGAAACGTCATCTATTTTTAAATATTAAACTCCGAGTGGGAGAATTTGCCGATGACCCAGACAGCTTAATTGTCAAGTTAGAAAATCGGGTCAGTGACGGGGACCTTGCTCGGACACCATAAGTTCTTGTATCACGGACGCAAATAAGACCTCGCCCTCATAAACGGACCGATAAATCACAATTGATTTTGTCCCGGCCAAATCGATCTTCTGTTTCGTTAACGCGATCTACAATATCTTGATATCCACGATGCTGATTCCATCTATGAACGTAAGTATAACTGATCGAATATTAGGTATAAATAGGTGGGTGGTTAATTACAAATGTCGTCATCGATGTGGCAAATGAGACGCGTCATTAAGCAGGTAGAATTCCATTTGCAGGCGAGACCGGATGAGACAGCTGAGGAGCTGCTGTATTTGCGTGAGATTTTAAAAAAGAAGTCCGAAGAAAGTAAGGCGACGCGTCGATCGAATAACGAGCAGATTTAAATCGAGTTCGAACTAGCAAGTGCACGGTGGGTACCGGTTTAACGTGTTCCCTGCGACATTTCAAATCGTTTCAAATATTTATTTCACGCTGCCGTCACGGATCTTCTACGTCGTTTTGCATCATTAACGAGGGCTAACCTCGTTCGTGAGGCAGATAGCTCGAGACTCTTTCAACGATAGCGATCCCTCACCGATACACCCACGGATATTAAGGAACCATTCATAATTTTAAGATCGCGATTGTAGTCTCGTCGCGAATCTAACGAAATGAACCTACGATGGTTGGTAAGAAGGTGAAAGAGGTAGTCGAAAATGAATGAAAAATAAGCAGATAGTTTTAGCGAAGTTACTTAGACCCAATTAAGTTGAGTTTACGTTAGAGCTAGGTAGCATTCTCGGCTTCTACGTATCAAAGAGAGAGGATCGCAGGGGGAATGGCAGAATGTTGAAGATGAGGCGAGCGGGAGGAGCAACGAGAAGGAAGATCGACGGAGGATAAGGGAGAGAGAAAGAGAAGGATGATGGGAGTTCAGTTTCCCCCTGTTAAGAGGGTTTGCTTGTATCCCTCGAGATGCGCATACGTCATCCGATTAAAATTAGTAATTAGCTAATTAACTTAAAGCACGCAGCACTCCGGGCTAAGTAAGTTGACCGCCTGATTATGATGCATCGCTTCCGAGTTCGAATCTGCGCGAGTGTTCGGTGCTAACTCGCAGGATCTCCAAGAAGAATGTAGAAGAAAGGAGGGGGAAAAAAAAAGAAAAGGTAAAAGGAGAAGAGATCTCGACGGAAGTGAGAAAATGGGAAAAAGTAACCGCGCTTGATGGAGAGTACAACGTTCCCGGCGAGAATTGTTCCTGACGATTTATTTCTCGAGTTACCAACGACACGCTTATCGCGGTTGCCTTAACGCTTTCTTAAAAGCAAAGTTACTATTTTCTTTTTCGATCGAGCTTGTAACGTGTACCAGAAATTCATTCGTGCAATCGTCTTCTTCGAGTTCGTTCGCGACCGAAGAACGCAAAATGAAATCGTCTTAGAAAGAATTTTCAAGAATTTTCACGCGCAGAATCTGCCCGTAATTTCATAAATTTCCTTACGGATACCCGAGACTCGATTAAGCAAATCTGAACGGTGATTAATCGATGCTAAATGAAAACGTACCTAAGGTGGCGCCTGACAGTCTATAGCTACGAAATCATCGTTGCGTATCGTATATTGCGTATCTCGGCTCGCATATTCCACTTTTGCCGTACGTTCACGCGAAGGCCAGTGACGTGAGTGGAAAATTGATATATGCACGAAGTGATATCTCGTGGAAAAGTGTATAGTATCGTGGTATTCGAAGTAACGCGAGCGAAGGGACGCGCGTCGTCGAGAGTGATTCAGAAGTGCTTTCCCGTGTTCCTTAACTAACCGTTCGTCGGTCCTGTGGACGCATCGCGTCGCGACGACCGTACTCGCCCCAAGTAGGATCACGACAAGGACCATGCGAAAGGTCTTTCTCTTCCCTCTCTATCTTTCTCTCTTTTCAATTCCCCTTCAAGCGATCTCTCTTTCGATACTCAGCCTCTCAACGACTGTTCCAACTTCTCGAATCTTCTTCGTTGTTGTTACATGTTCTTCGGTTTCGTGCTCGTCCCGTTTGCGAATAATCACGAATAATCATTCCGACGCGGCTATTTGTTGCATTTGCATTACGTCTACGTTCCAAGCGGCGTTAATTCGTTTTAATATACCGAATAATTTCGCGTAACACGCAAACAAATAATAAAATCGTAGGTTATTAATATTTACGCGATATTACGTATTAAAATGTTTATATCGATTTCGGATACAGTCTGTTATTTGAAGTTAATGAATCTCAAACTGCTTAGAGCGACCGTATCAATTTTATGTACAGAATTTCGATATAATCCGAGTATACGTATAATAAACACTTTTGTATTATATTCTCCGAGTAGGATTTCCTAACATACACTAATTTACTTTTCACGACTTTCGAGTGCAGGCGAGCGAGAATCCTTGGAGACAGATTCGTGGTTTCATCCTCTAAGTGACAGTAATGTGGCCAGGATTGCGACCATTGGAAAGTCTCGGAAGCAATGTATCATCGTTAAAGGACTGTAAAAGATGCGTCTATGCTACTCTTTTTCCACTTCTCTTTACCCTTCTATCACGGCCAGTCAGATAAACATTTATTTTCCAAATCATGAATTGTACGGAATCGAAAGGGAACTCTCGGATCTACGAACTCGTAGACCAATAAATTTCACTTGAAAAAACATCTACTCGACTAAATTGTTCTTTGAATGCAACTAGGAGAGAATGAACGCAGGCGTCGACAAGATTTTCGATCGACACAGTTGTTCTCTCGCGTAATAGGACCCGTATGTGTAATTTGTCGCAGGATCAACGGTTGTATCTCGATTAGAATTTCTTTGTACCCTCATACACGATGTACGTGTCTCTCCCTTTCTCTGCTTCTCCTTCTCTACCCCGTGTCTTTCGAGCGTAGTTCTCGCGGACCAATGCGGGTTCCTACGGGACAACGTTGCCATCCCAGATTCCTTTTAACGAACTATTAACATTAAATCCAGCCGAGGCATTAAACGAGCCCACATTTCAAGAACATCGGAAAAATTCCATGGTCTCGTACTCTCCTAACAAATCCAATACTTCTTTCTCTCCCCTTTCGATATCGCGTCTCGTTAACCGCGCCAGTTAGCAAAGCGATTGGTCGAACGAAAAATGAGCAACGAATAAATCAAAATTCCTGATATCGATCGACGAAACGACTCGGGATGGTAGCCGAGCCTGACGACGACGTCGCTAATCCGAAAATCCTGAAAACACCCTTGGGACCGGCGCGGCACGGCATCCAAGAACCATGATTGTTCGCGAGTACGTCCATTTTCACGATCACGGCACGGTCACGAACTTCAAACTCTGTTCGATTGGTTGGTTGGCATTATAGCTGACTGTAATTAGTGTACGAAGCTGAAGGGGATAGAGGGGTGGCAGAAGGGGTGGCAGCATACGTGTAATGCTCACGTTAATTACCTGACATGTTTAGCATGCATTACATCCACGTATACGCGATAGTAGCGCCGGCCCATCCTCACTGACTACCTACTCGCCTGTTACGCTCAACCTACGGTGTATTCGCAGCCGTGCCATGCGCATACCGTCAGGTAATGAGCGAAACGAGAAAATTTTCTGTAAGTTACTAACACGAACTTGAAATTGAAAGGGACCCACGGGCTAATATTAAGGTAATCGGACATTGTTCGTTATTGCTTGCTCCGTTTCTTTCCCTCTTCTCCCTTCCCCTCTAGCAAGCCCTTAGACTTCGTGCAAACGAACTATGTTACGTCGTTGTAATTTCACAGCAGTGACGTTGGGAAATTGATTTTATACATTTCATAATACATTGATTTTTACGTAAAAATCGATCAAGACTTTTACGAAAGAGATTCAGTGTCGGATGGTGAAGGGGTAGGATATAAAAATCCCAAAAATCCTACGCTATAACGTAATACGCTATAACGTAATACTATATAACGTAATACTATATGACGTTATACTATATGACGTGATAGTATATAACGTTATACTATATGTATTTTCGACCAATCGCGGGGAGACGCAATCGCGAGGAAACACGTCAACGGCAGTCGTAAATTCCCATTACGATTATAATAATCGACGCCGCGAATAGATCGATCCCCTGATTTCCGTTGAGATAATAGGGGTGGTTGAGTTGGTATAACGCTGCATTTAACAGGGTTATAAACTTTATATTTCCAACGCTTACGAGGTACACTATCGAGTATGTATAAGTTAAGTAAGTGATTGATTTAATGAGACTAACCCGGTAATGACATGTGGACTATTCTAACGATGAAAGATAAGCGAAGTTTGTTCTTATGTGATTAAAAGAGGAAAGCTCGGAGTGAGTGTGTCTTTTGAACTAAGGACGTGGATTCGTTGTTCACACTTTTCGTTAGGACAGTGAGGGTAACGATCCTATTCGTTCCTTTGCATCTGCCCCTAACCTCAAAAATACCAGAATAAACTATAATTTCCTGGTTACGAAATTAACACATTTCACCCAAGAAACGTACAATTATTATCGTTTTCTATTGTGCTATAAAGTGATAAGAAGAGACTCGAGTCAATCTAGATGCCAGATACAGCGTCATTTGAATTTTAACGTTACGAGTACCACTAGCGGAGCCACTAAGCTCTATCGTTACTATCTTCCGTTCTTCCAGCACGTTCATTTCAACCACAGGAAATACATTTAACGACCAGACAGATGAATTGCAGTCAATCGAATCGAATTCAGGGATCACCTGCAATCCCACAGAATTCATTTACAAACGAGCAGATTGAGTTTCGTTTACGCATCGGGCGCCTGTATGCGCGATCAATCTGATCAAATATGAAAATTACTAAAAGAACCAGAGAACTCTTTGGAAGATAGAAATATCGTTTACATTCTTCCATTGTTCTATAATCGACGAAAAGTCTCTAAATCGAAGCATAGCATACGGAGTGTATCATTAAGCTTTCATCGCGAGTAGCTTCCAGCACAGCGTGGCGATCAATCGGAGAAAGAACGATCCGCGTTCGTAGTCGAAAGAACGTTTAATGCCGTGCAAAAGATAAATGGACGGTGAAGGCTGTAGTGGACATGAGCGGGCGTTACTATCAGCTATCCGAAATAATGCATGGAACGTAGAGTGCACGTAACGGAATAACAATTTCCTACTGCATTAATTAGAGGTCGACGAGGCGTGAAATCGAGGTTTACGAAGCGTCAACTAGTTTTACACATCGCGACGGAATAATAACGTCGCGACACGACTAGAATCCCGAATACATTACCTACGCCAGCGCGACCGCGACCTCTGTTGGATCGTTGAAAACCAAGGGATCGAGGGGCAGAGAGTGTCCCCCCTTTGTCGCGGTGGCGGTCCGTAATGATTAACGACGAGCGTTAATGCCCGAAATTCGATCGCCATGCAGCAATTATTGCAAACGTATACGACACTAGGTGCGAGATATGCGATCCTTTGAAAACACTGCAGGAGAAAGACGAAAAGAACGTCGTCGATCGTTGATCGATAAAAAATCACGTATTGGACTCACGATTCGAACGGGACGCCTTATCTTCCGAACACTGTAATTTTAATTCGGCATAGAAGTCCAACGTTCGTTCGCAAAATAGCGGTGTTTAATTGCGATCAACCGTGTAACGACCGACAGCGGTCAATTAACACTTCCAAGACCGGCGCGGCGTGCACATATAGGTGCGCGAGGGCAAGAACGTACGATACATATACACGGAAACCGGTCATCGAGTATGCACGTATTGAACGGGTATACAAGTACACGTAACACGCGAAGTAGACGCCTGGAATTGGCGTTTTTGTTTCCCGATATCAATTTCGGAGCGACGATGAGGGGCTTTTAATTGGGACTGGCGATGTTGGTTGGCAGTGGCGACGTTGCTGATGGCGACCGAATCGTCCATCGACAGTAATGGAACGCGATAAATGCAAGTAAATCTCGACGCGGAGAGATCCCCTATTCTTTTTTCTTCTTTTTTTTCTCTCGATGAATACCGTTTATCCAAAAATTGACCGTCGAGTGGGTACAGTGAATGATGAAACTGTCGATTTCGAATCGATTTTAACGATCTATGCCCTATGGCGTTCTGTTGTTCAAAGCTGCGAAGAAGTAGCAAAATGTCTGGTAAGATTGCCCTATATATATGTACCTATATGTATCTCAGAGAAGTTGAAGATAATTGCAAATAAACACCCTCTATCGGAAGATGCAATATAATTTCATGATCAGATAAAATGTACAGCCTCTTGCTATAACATTTGAAACCTATTCAAACATTGACAGTCTTTTCGAGTTTTGTTTAGTCGACGAGAGAAAATGTTGCTGATATGGTACTTTTCGCTACTGCAGCAAAGCATCGTTTCCTATTACGCATGTAAGGATGCATTATCAGCGGACGAAGAATGGTTACGATCTGTTCATTTTAAATTCTCGAATCAGTGAGACTAATCGTAAGACGCAATCCAAAGTTTGGGTCACATTTAATCTGGCAGTATTAGCAACACCAGAGGAATCATTATCGGCTATAATAACTCATTTAAACACAACGTGCCAACAAATAAATTAAATAGATGTCATCGTTTGCCCTTTTCGCATTTTCCCATTCTCATTGCATTCTATGAATCTCATATTTTATGGTTATGTTGTCTCGATATTCCCCGCGCCAAAAAGGCGACTATTTAGCGAATGATCTATATTTTCAATTTATAATGATGTTGAAAAAAAATCAAAGTATTTCACTTCGTGTCAATTGTCGTGTCATTAAAGATCTTAATTTTACTGTTACGACATAACGCAATCTAAAAGCGGGAAAGTTTACTGGCAACCGTTTGAAAGGACAGTGACTCGATATACCTGTGTCATTCTCGGCGAAGATTGCTTCCCGCAGCGATACAATAGCTTCGCCCGCAGTAGGTCTCTAGTCGATGATTCTGGAAGTGGTTATATTTCACTGCACACATTCTATTACGAAGTTACGATTTGATCGATCGTAGGAAGCGAATACTGTCTGACCCGCAGGGGAAGCCTGAACTCTACCTCGATTTGAATTTCACGTAGAAAAATGACACTGACCTTTGTCCATCTAGTGAGCGAACACCGAACTAGAAATTCAACATTCGAACGGTAACTGCCCTACGAGTGACACTTTATCTTTGATTCCTACGTCGTCATTTCCGCTGCTTATCGCTTATGTAAACTATTCGACTTCTAAATATAGGATGAATAAAGAAAACGTTAGTATCGTTTCTACAATAGCAGTTGTATAATATCAGAGAATTAAATTAAGAAAGTGTCGAAAAAGATTCATATAAATCTATCAATTATACGGAAATCCATGCTTTATGTAGGATTTCGATAATAAACGATTAAACGATTAAACGTTCGAGATAAATTGGTTAAAATTAAACTCTGGCAGAAACTAACAAAGGAGAAGGGCGAATAGAGGAAGGGTGACGAGAACGGTTGTAGGTACGGGGATGAAGCGTAGAATGGGGAATGGGCAAACAGAGCGCAATTAACGTGCGACTATTAAATATGTACGCGAGTTACTGCGCCACGATACGTGTGTGCAGGCCAGCACAAATGCATTGGCTATCGAACGCTCGCACGGCACTACCGATCTCTTCTTGCATCCTGTTGGCACAGCCGCTTGATTAGCTCCACCATATTTACATATCATTAGCCGAGTGTTTGTCCGAGTCGGGAGTTCCCCTTCTACATCGCCGTTGTCCGTCAATATACGAAATAAAAGTTATTACGCTCCACAAAATACTGTGTCGTTAAAAATCACTTCTATTAAAATCATTGTCGCGTACTAATTTTTACTACATTCTGTTTCTCGAAAAACAAATTCAAAAATTTAAGAAAGAAATCATATCACGTATAAATAAAGATCTGTATTCTAGAATTTATATTTCAGTTCCACTTTATTCATAAAAATACGAATTTCGATTTTTATCTCGTTGCCTACATTGCATAACAATTTCCTGTTTTTTTTTTTTTTTTTTGTTTTATACACTACTTAAATGTATTGGACAAGCTGGCGGTAATTGCCGCAAGAGGGAAAACGAGAACGGAATAAATAGATTAATGAATTCGACTGCTTACCGCCCAATTTTCGATCAGAAAAATTATCTCAACGGCAATATACTGATTAATTCACCGCTATATAAATCGTAATGTTCGACACAATCTAACTGCTGAAAGACATCCGCCTACATCACGGACTGAAATATAGTAAATACTGCTACCATTGATTTATCGAAGAAAATGCTTAAGAATTTGATAAACGATATGCTAAAAATAATAGTAACGTTCAGTTTTATCGAGGCATTTACTTCGATGTAAGGTATTCAAAAAAGAAATGAGCACAGTTCTTTTTCCTGTACTTCGTTCGTAAGAAACTATCTGAATCATAAAATTAAGATAGCAAGTTGCTTCAGTAACTTTTTTTATCTACTTAACGTTCACGCAATCTTAACGTCTATGTTTTCGATTACGGTAATGCATTTTGATTATCTTTTTTTCCTCTTCGTTCTTCTTAATTTCAATATGGCGACATTCAAATCAGTCTATTGAGTCGTACACGTTTCTCGAGCTTATCCATAAGAAATTATTGTAAAAAGTATCGTTTTTAAATTACTATTAAGGCAGTATGGTAATATGACTCGACTTACGTACATAGGCTTACTTTTAAGCCTTCCATAAATCGCCCAGTATCTGTCAGATATGTGCGTGTTTCCTACTCATCGAGATTGAAAATATCAATGAAACAATGTTTAAAGCGTTTTAAAACTTAGTAAAATTTTTGCATAAATAATTTTACTATGCATGATAATTCATAATTTTTCATTATCCATCTGAATTAATGTTCTATCTGTATGATTGTACACAGATGGTTCAAGATTTCCCTTAACTTCTCATCAAATTGTGTTACTGAATTAGGAGAAATTCAAACTTGGTCCTCGTGCATCGTTAATTATTACAAAAAGTTTAAGACAAGAAATCTGATGAACAACAATCAATAAATAAAAGGATAGCTAACAGAACTAACAGAATAATAAGAAAATCTATCTCTATAAATTGAAATATAATGGTAGTTAATTATCACTATTATCGTAATGTTATAATCGGAACATTGATATACGAACGATTGCAATGTTTCTCGAGGCAGTATAAAAAGTAGGAACTGCCTAAGAAATTCAGTAACGATTACTAGTAATCTAACCCACCTTAAACATACGAATTCGAACTATCTCAAAAATGTTTTCTCTTCAAACGTAACGTATTTCACACGAAAAAAAAACTTAGTGTTTGAGAAATAGTCAATTTCATCGACGAAAGGAAAAATTTTCAGCAATGAGCATAATCAACGCGTGCACACCGCATTTTAATCTAACCCTAGCAAGTGGCAGCATTGCTACATCCTGTTTCCAGCATAGCCGATTCAAATTGTTCGAGGACTTGCATATTCTCCGGGGATACAGCATTAATGCCCAAACGTTCCTTATAATCGTTTCCGGATAATCGTCGTCGAGAGTACTTAATGGAGTCATTCATTGCTTGCTCCGGAGTATCGCTGTCGCTCGTGCTGCTACTGCTGCTGGCGCTGGTCGAAGGTGTGCCACTAGATAAGTCTTGTCTCTCGGAATCAGCCTTATCATCAGGAACTGAGATCTCATTACGAAGCTCCAAGAAAGTGTTTTGTGCGTTACACAGAGATGCTGAATCTTGTCGATCCTTCCGATTCTCTGATACAATTTCTGTCAGAGGTCCGATGCGCGTATAAGTCACATCATCTTGAAACGTATCAGTCAATGCATTATCGTCCTCATCGCCATGTTCACATTCGACTCTAACATATGTATTACCGTGTTTACGTTCATACGTGATAAAGTCGTTCGATGTCATCGAGTTCGAAGCAGAATCATGCGATTCACCGCTCTTGATTATGTTGTCATTCTTTTGTCCTTTCTTTGCTATGATCTTGCTCGAGAGCCACTTTTTCTGTTTGACTTCTCCATCAACGAAATCATCTTCGAAAGTGCTTGATGCCAAGGGTGTCTTGGTGGCATATTCGCTACTACTTGTGTCTTCGTCCGCGACTTCGGTAACTTCAAGTTCATTCCTTTCGGAAGTAGTACCGCTTTTATATACTAGCTTTGCTCTAGATGGCGCTGGTATATGCGCTTCTTCCAATTTCACGTGCTCGAAGAATTTTGTGAGGGCACCACGCTGCAATTGGACTGTAGGCTCGTTTCGTTCGCCTGATTCCAACTGGTAGCTTTGATGATACAGCTGTTGTCTCCCGACTGAGAAATCTTTGTTACCTGGACCGATGTCTCGTGATTCTCGAGAATTATCGGTGAGGATATAGGACTTGTTATGGCCTGAGAACAGTGAGTGGAGAAGACCACCGGTTCTTGGCCTGTGCTTTGGACGACTATTGAACAGGGTTCTTTCCTCTGGCTCGGTTGACTTTGTAATTTGTAACTGCTTATCGGATTCGGTACTATCGTAGGAAGGCAGTAGGATTTCTGTAGCTCTGGTGGATCGCAGTTGACTGATACCGAACTTATTTCTTGGCTGCCTGGTCCTGGACTTTCTTCCATTGAGAGTTGTTCGTTCCAATTGGTATTTTGCCGTGATGGAGAGATTTTCGGTGTCGATGATACGATTGAGGGCGGGTACTGCGCGACTTGTTTGCTTCTTGCGGTTACGACCGACGGTGTCAGGCAATTGCTTACCAATGAACACAGAGGAGTCGGAGATTTCGGTCTGAATGCGAGAGTTGTAGCCTGATGTGATTGGCAGTTTATAGTTGAGCATTGTGGCGTGATTTTGGTCTTCGGAAGATTGACTTGCCCTTCTAGCTGGTTCTGTGATTTTTTTAACGATAAGGTATGATTGATGCTTTTCTGACTGAACACTGGTGACTGGTAGCTGATAGGCGTAGGACACTTGTGGTTCTGCCCTATCGACATAGGCGATGCTCGATCGAGGCAGCTGGTTGAGCACGATGGAGGAGTAGGGCACGGAACTTTCTCGATAGTCACTGTTGATTGTTGTAGAAGTCCCAACGTCTGATTGGTTGATGCTGTTGGAGGAGATTGGGATGAGGAAAGTTGAGGAGGGAAGTTGACCGATGCCGATGGAAGAGGAGAATCCCCGCTTTTTCTGAGTTGCATCAGTTTTATGAAGTCCACAAGTCGTTTTATAGATCTCTGCGTCTTCTCTTGCTTTCCTAATAATTCCTGTCGCGTGCGTTCCTGTAGCTGTGTAAAGAAAAATTTAATAATTAGCAAACATACACTACTGTATTAAAAGAATCTGAAAAATATCAAAACTTAAGATTCACATCGATTACTGTCTGATAATATCACGATAAAGATGCACATGCTCTCGGAACAAAATTTTAACGAAACGATTTGAAATATATCCCGGTATTGTGATATTTACACACATACGCTACTTTTTAACGTTTCTTATACACGAATCTATCTTCGTCAATTGACTATATTTACTAAGACAAAATACATAAGCAATACATAATTTAATAATAAATTTAAGAAGTAAAGATGAAACATCGAAACTAATTTTTTTTTTTTATAAAACACTGAAGTTGTTTTAAGTGGTACGTGATAGAAGCATCGTGCATTACGTACTTTCACGAATTAACGAATCAAATTATTACTGTAGGTAATGTATTTTATGAACAGTAGCGTATAAGTTACTTCAAGAAAAAAAAGTAATTTATGTCTGTACGTGTATATCTCTACAGTAATAATGCTAAAAAAAAAATTATAACGTTAGATAAATCGATTTTTTTATAAAGCAAACAACTAGCTTTGTTATAAAAAAATCGGCACATATTTAGAAAAGAATATTCAAAATGAACAAGAAAAACGTAGAGATCTTGCAGGTTCTCATTGATGAAAAAACAAAAGATGCAAAATATTTGCGTATAATTCCATTAACGGCATTCCAAATGAAAAAAATTTGTGAATTTCTTTCTACGCAGGCCACAGGACGAACCTGAAGGGACTGGCCGAGTAGTTGTGAGCGTTTTTCCAACTCGTAAACCTGCAATCTCAGATCCGAGTTTCGCTTGAGCAGCTCATATCTTTCTCTCTCTTTCTCCTCTGCAAGATATTTCGCGTTCAATACACGTTGCTTTTTTGTGCCCTATTACTGACGATCGACCAAAAAGTTCTTCTTAATTGCAAATTCTTCTGCTGTATTTGAGAAGCCGGTTTCACTCGCGACACTTCTTCCGGCAGGCTGCTCTCTCGTTTATTCTCTCTGTGTGCTTACGCTCAATAAAGTCTGCGGCAACGCTGCGATACCTCGTTGCACGTTAAATCTAGAAATTGTGGACCCATGTTACACAATTTCCTGCTCTTCTTTCATACAACTTGTTTGCATTATCTATAAGTACTTTTTCCATTTTATTTTTCGCGTGAAACTCTTTTATAGCACATACATGTGTACGCTAATTTCTGATTATCGAGTATAAGCAAAATGCCGCTATATTTTTATATCTTTTCTCTCTCTCTCTTTTTTTTTTTTTTGTTATCAAGAATACATCACAATACATCGAATGATTCCGAACGGTGCCGCCGCGAAATGAGATAAGCGTGCCACGAACATTCATAAAAGCTAGTGTCTGCAGGAAACAAGAACTTTTTTGTCAATCACACGATCAACGTTACTACAGCTAAAAATCTTCTGAAAAACCAAGGACGATTTACCGAATTCCTCGTCCTTTTTAAAAGATGGACGTCCTTCATCTCCCTCTTCCCCTTCGTCTCCGTCACCAATTTCTTCCTCGTCTATTAACGCACATTTGGGGCATATTCTTGATGGAGCTGGTGATATGGAGTGGCAAGACACATGGTAATTCGATGCGCAATTTTCACACACCGTTAACGTACCTTTTAGAACACAAAATTAAAACGAATATTTACGATTCAAAGACACGGAAACAAGAATAATGTAAAGCAAAGTTGACGGTATACCTGGATTTCTACAACTTATACAAACTGCTGAATCACTGCTAATTCTCTCTATAGTTAGACTGGAAGGTAAACCAGGTATATGAACCGCCTTGCTGCCGACCGATTGAACAGACTTTACAGTAGGTACGGGCAATTGTGTTTGACTAGGTCCATTTTCAACCTTGTTTTTATTGGGGAAAACTTTACTTTCCGTTACGTTTCTAAGTATGTTCGGCCTCGTAGTGGACTTTTGTACCGGTATTAAAGATTTCATCACTGTCCTTGACGTTGGTGGTGACGTAGACTTTGCTGGCACAACTTTTACAGGAGGTGGCGATGGACCGTTCATACGAGCAGTAGTTTGACGAGTTTGCGGAACATTTCCAGATTGCAGGTACGAGTGTCGTTTTCGTTTCTAAAATAAGCATACAAAACGTTTGATACTAAGATGCCATTCAATATGATAATCAAAAATTTGTCCATATTTACCGTTGGCACTTCGAGACTGGAATATACAAATTGCGGATTAGCAGTACTCCGACGTTTCCTTTCAGCCCTCTTGTTTTGTAATTCGGCGCACATTTTGGTAGTAATGAGACCAAGAGCGTTTAAAAAATTAATTTTTTCAGTCGATTCCAGTTTACGCTCCTCTGGCTCTTCTTTCTCAGATTTCTCATTGGAATTCTCGTCCATGGAAACTTCAATAACGTCATCTTCACCGGAAATCGTTTCCACCGAACTGGGCCGTCCCCTAAGAACGAACACGATAAATGATTTTATATAAAAGAAATTCCCGTTATCAACTTCTACAAACTATTCGAGGTTCGCAATTAAAACTCACTTGGTAGATGCGGGATTCCGCGTAGGCGAGACAATATCCCCGTTCCTAACGATCTCCTCGTAGTCCTCTTTCGAACTCTTCGTAGTGAAGTCATTGCCGGTCTTAAGTTTTGTTTCATTGTTATTTGTAATATGATTATTGTTGTTCAATCCGAGAAGCGACGCGATGGAAACTTTTGCCCCGTTCGCGTTCTCCGCTTTGAATGTTTCGACCTCTTTGCGCAGCCGCTGGACAACTTGCTTCTGCGTATTCAGATTGAAAACTATGAGCATGAGAGCATCGGTCAACGATGATCGTAGAAAACTTTCTTGGCAGACTACGTGTTGCAGATCGTTTAAATATGAATTCGTATGGTTAAGTTAGATGCAAGCCCATCCTTAGCAAACGCTCTTTTTTACGAGTCGACAAAATATTCGTTGAAATATCAACGACAATACGAACGCAAGCGACAATAGATCAGCAATTGCTAATAAATTACAAAGAACTGGTGTACCGTTTGTTATTACAATTTATTGAGATATACATTCTGCCAAGAAAAATGTTGCGCGTTCGTATTATTTTTAATTATTTAACGACCAAGAATCCGCAGAGCTACGTAACGAATAATCAAAAACTGACATGATTTTCTAGTGAATATATCGATCGATTTAATTCCAAGCTTAATTCTCTTGTATAACGATCTTCAATTTGTATTCAAAAAGGGAAGAAAGATATTGAAAATAAAAACTTTCGCCTTTACGCGTAAAAAAGACTGCACGCGTGGTGAGTATGTATTTGGTATGTTGCATGTTAATAATCTGTTAAGATTGGTAGGATGGCTTCCCCCCTCTGTACAACACAGAGACACCGTGTCTCGGCTAGGTGGCGAGCAACTTGCGGAAGTTTTCAGAAGTAAAACGTTTAACTTGAAATACAATGAACAACGGTCGAAGAGCGATCCCGGTGAAATGAGCGTGGAAAGCGGCAGAAAAACCGGAACAGACGACGTACCAACGAGGAAACCGAAGGGATGCGGAAGAAGAAAAGGGAAGAAAGGAAAAAACGCGGAGATTTCGTAAAGAGCTGAAAACGTTTCTGCGGGACATTTTATTGATTGAGCCCCTCTGCCCGGCCCCTACTCTGCTTCCTTTTCGCCCAAGTCCCATTCGCTCTCTCTCTCTCTCTCTCTCTGTCCAACATCTCTCTCCATCTCATACTCCCCGGTACAACCTCCATCCACCCCCTCAACGTGTATCTGTATATACGTGCCTCTCTTTCACTCCCAGTTACTCCATCTTTATCCATTTCTATCCGTTTACGTATCTCTTTCGCTCCGACAGCAATCTACCTGGATCGGTCGTTTATTGCCAACGTGAAAAAAGAAGAAAAATGGCAGCCAGAAAAGCCGTTGGGAGGCAGAGACTTTAGGAGAAACACGAGTATACAAAGGGAAGAGAAAGAAGCGCATCCGCGTCGACGGGATTATCGTGAAAATGTTTAGAAAAGGATGCTGGGCGATAGCAAAGCGCATCCACCAGAGTCTCTTCGGGCAACACTAGCCCCGTTATCGATTCTTCGCGTCGATTCGCGAATCCCAAAAAGAAACGCGCTCCAAGTGATTCATATAATTTAACGCGACCGCGCACACGTTCCACGGATATCTTTCGAGAAAATGGATATGTTTCTCGCGACTTGACGAAAATTCGATTCTCCGCAAGCGTCTCTTTTTTCGTTAATTAGTCGCGTCGTTCTACAACCTTTTTTTTTTTATCACGTCGACAAGCGTAGATAGCCTTTAACAGTTATTTCCGGCGTTTGGAACATTGAAAGTTTCCTTTCGCCAAGTTCATATGTTTCTGCAGTAGAAAATATGATATTGTTACTGGATGCGATGTACGCGAGCTTATGATAATGTAACAGCCATGGTTACGTGGTCGAGTAAGCTCGCGAAAGACTAGAAAGATGCAGGATATATATGGTGCGTGAGCAAGGAGAAAGAGTACGTCTATTCGTCTCTATCTTCGACGCGATCGACAAAGTTTGGAAAGGTGGTTGGTAAACTCGCTCAACGAGTTCGCTATTTAATTATAACTGTGCATTACTCATGCTAGCGAGAATCCTACGAAGAAACTGCAAGCTTGGTCGATACATAGACGCATAATTCGATAACGTATGGACAGTTTGCGATGAAATGCATTCCAGGAATGACTTGTCCCATTAAGCAGATCAATTATACAAACTTGTGAATTAATTCGTTTCAACGATATGCTTTGGTGTTACGAGAAAATGTACCATTTACAGGTAGCAGCGTGAAACGCTTGATCAAATTTGAAATAAGATATTAATAATTATTATAGATGTTCTTATGTCGAATACTCAACTTATATTTACTAGCGATAAATAAAATTACTGGAATAGATAGTATTACGGTTGTCTTAATTGTAATATCTTTAAAACGTTTCTCTTGTGTGATGCGTCTATCGATCGAGTTAGCGGATATTTTGCTTGCCTGGAATCAAGGACATTGATCGATACAATTTTATGTTTCCTAGACGATTCGTTATCGGTAGGATGATTTGATATGATATCGTTTCTATTTGCACGTAACGGACAGCCATAAATATGGAACATCCCCGAGCAAGCCTGTCCTGGATCATCGCGAAAGAGTGAAGCTCGAGGAAATCGATTCTCAACTTACCTGGCACCTTCCCAGAGATACGATGTGCAAGTGAATCTTTTGTATCTGACCAAGGATATCTGTATTCTGCAAAATAACAGAGAACACATTTTTAATTAGGCGTACTATATATATTTTGTATTAATAGAGTGCTATATGCAAATAGGTTCATTCTACCAACAGCGCGGTATAATAACAAAAAAACGAAAGAATTTCGTACATCTAATTACAAATATAATTTGTTATAGCTTCGTCTGTTTGTTTGTTGCTTTGCTGTAAGTATTCGCATCGATCGTACTGTTACAGTTATTATGACATAACAGTTAGTCACTGGTAGAAACTGATCGAGTAACACGTAATTGTTATAAGAATTTTCATATTTTGATAACACTTCCTTCGATATGATAGAAAAGAACGAAAACTTTCTTCTAATTATATCTTTATCGAGGTCAACGTGAGAACGATCATAAGGTATAATGGAAGCGAGTTAATTGTTTCAGAGATAATAATTATTAGGTTATATATAGGAAGTTGGAAGAAAACTATCTCCCGAAGAATATCAATACGACATCGAATGGCAACGTTAGCAAGACACGAACGATTTAACATCCACTAAATACAGCAAATCAATTGTAACGCCAAAAATAACTGGTAGCGGAGACTTGGTTTTCCGGCAAGCCTGGTACGAGAGTACCACTGTTATTACGATCCCTCCGAGATACTCGTACGTACGATCGTGTGTTTGTAAATTTCGAAATGGTTTGCAGGATTAACAAAAATAAGCGACTTACGTTCGGGTCATCCTTCAATTTACCCACACAGATCTGAAATTGAAAGAGAAAATTTCACGATTAGTTCTAGTTACAAAGATGGTTCGAATGTTCGATTCAGAACATCCTCGGTCGCTACGCTTTTATACACGCGACCGTGGCGTCTCTTCTGCGGCGTAATGACGCAATTACCGTAACATTGTGAGTCGCTTGTATTGAAAAATGTGTACAAACGGTCAAATTAATGTTTTTACGTGATTAAAAGTTCCCTTTCTTTTCCTTCTTTGCAGTAGAGAAATGTTGTTTTGGCTAATTTTGATCTATGCTTAGATAAACAAAAAGGGAGAAAAATTTTCAAAAAAAAATCTTATCGACCACCAAAGTAAACACGTTCGAAATAAAAATAAAGTATATTCTATATACGTTTATTTATATATCGATGTGTACATAATATTAAAATAAACTCGTACGAAGTACAAAATGTCGTATACCAGTTTTTCCCCTGTGTTGCGTATGCTCTGACTTTGTTTTTTAAAATATTATAAAATTCACAGACCGATAATTCTACGCACCTGTTTCCCGACAATCGACGTGTAACTCAAATGCGTATCAAACGAGAACAGGTTTGCCCTATCCGGTTCGCAAATACGCCGAACGCGAATATTGATCCAATACAATCCAATTGATAAATTCCTGATAAATTATTCAGCGATTAACCAATTAAGCAAGCATCCAAAGCTATTTTTATAATTACGCTAAACAAAAACTTTACCAAATACGATACTAAACACGGATCGATTATGTCGAAAAACGAATTCATATCGAAGAGATCAAAATAAATGGAAGTCGATTATCGAGATATATCGATTACACGTATCTCAAACTATCGTCCGAACGAAAATATTCAGTTTCGAAGAATTAGACAGGACAAGGTCGGTAGAGCAGAGTAGAATGCGGATCGTGTGCCGTTAAACTTTCCCCATTGCGTTACATATCCCCCTAACGTTAGTACTTGTTAATAGAAGTTTAGTGTAAATAGACGAAATAAGTATACACGTTGTGTATGATCCGATAATACTGATTTATAGTATTTTAACATACGCGTCCGGAGTTTAATCGATAGAATACCTTTAGTCTTTGATCATTTAGTATTAATGCGGAGTTTAAATCGACGGTATAAAAAAAAACAAGCGTTCAAAGTTTCAAATAAAGGTCAGTGCGAAAGTATTGATAAAAGCTAATAGTACTCCCGTTAGAATTAATCAAACTTTTATTGGTTTACTTTTTTATGTGCTATCGAGCAATAAACATAAAGAAATTCAAAAGTAAATCGGCAGAGAACAGGATAAGGTAGAAGTTAAATATAGTGGAAGTCGTCTTGTGTTTATCGTAGTAAAAGTGCAGTGCATACATCATGATAAAATTAAAGTATATGGCAGTAGTTAAAAAAAAAAAGAGCAAACTGGACAAAGACAAAAGTAAGCAAGTAAAGGAGAAAGAAACGGAGAAAGAGAGAATATATGTAGGACTATAGAAGTTAGGGTAAACGGGAGAAAAAGAGAGGGAAATCAACCGAACAAGTGAGTAACTGCATGAACAAGCGAGAAAGATAAAGATAAAAAGTGAGAGAGAGATAGAATGTTGGTTCTCAAAGTCATGCGACGCATCGGTCGAAGCATTCTACCAACAAAGGTTAAGGTCTGAACACTCGTTTACCTTCGAGTTTATGCGATTCGTAAAAAAAATGACCATTGCGTGGTGCAAGCTTATAATATGATTAAAAAGCAAGCAAAAGTTCCCTTGGAACTTGTTACGCTTCTTTCACTTTCGATAACGCGCAACGTAACCGAAGAGCGAATACAGTTTACAAACGTCCGATACGAGTGAAAGGGATACTTTTATAAAATAGATCGAAAGAAGGTGTATACTGTATACCACATTAGAGTGACTCAGTTTCTGTTCGTGTGTTGTATAAATCGGACATCTATGATCAACGTGATTGTTTCATTAAATTTCATAGAATTTACATTGAAATAACAAGTTCCGTAAATACATGTAGTATAGGAGGTGTGCATTTATGCACGCGCGCGCGTGCTCGATGCGTACATGCGTTTGTGCACGCATAGTGCGTGGGAATGCCGAGGAAACTGAGTCACAAAAAGAATTTGTTAAGAACTTAAACAAGCGATATACTAGTTTACGTTTACTTTGCGATGATTCCTCGGGAAACAACAAACTGCATTCGAAAAATACGTTGAAACTGTCTAAAAACTATTTCACTTTCCGAGTCGATTACCTATTGAACATACTATCTCGACTTTTTAATCGATAGGCTATAAATGTATTAAAAAGAAGTATGAAATAGCCGGTCAGGCAAGAATCATTCGTTAACTTGGTCGCTCGTTCGTTCGGCTTCGTACTCTCAATCTTTAAATCGTTATCGACATACATGCATAGCCGCGGTACTCACCTGATGATCGCGTATGGCATTTTTCAGTTTAGTTTGCACAGTGAGTATTTCTTCTTGCAAACTCTTCGATATCTCCATATTTTTCTATTGAGATTATTCGTTTTTCCTCCCTGTTCAAAAATTCGGCCGATTTTAGCGAGAGAAGAGGAGGACGGGAAACCCCTCCTCCCTCTCACTCTCACTCTCCCACCAAATTGACGAGAACAGCGGTATACGCTCCGATCAACCGCACGCACGGCGCGCACCAGCCAACAAACTCTTCGTGCCACCGCAACAACACTTGACCGTTTTAACTTAAGAAAACCGGACAGATAAAAATGTTACAGACATATTTTATCGGTTCGTTACATAGGTACATATGCACACCCTTATTTCACGACACCGATCAGACGAAACAACGTCGCTAAACCGCGCACCAAAGTGAATTGTTCGCTCATCAACGAGCGTCTGTGCTGCCACCAGCACTGTTGCCTCCGTACACGGACGTGCCAAGTTGCTCGAGATCCCCTGACACCCCTGGCCCGTACCCGCGGTTCTTCTCTCTTTCTCTTTCTTCCTTTCTTTGTTCCTCTTCCTGCGCTGTATGCCCAGGGATCTGACGCGCTCCTTGAAAGAAAGTTTTCGCGCCAAGCTTATAACCGGTAGATGTGCCACGTGAAACAGCCTATCGCTTTATATTACAATTTTTTTACAAGCATTGTTCGTATATCTTGTGTAAACACTATGAACTACGCTTAAAAATTTTTCAGAAACACAGGATGTTCAAAGAAAACATTTCCTTGAAGTAGATCTTTTACGATAGTGAACGTTGGTAATGCCGACGATAGTGGCGCCACATATTTACGATTAGGAAACGAAATGCTGTTCGTGATAGGAGACAAGCTCGTTCTATGATACCCGAAGATATGTTTCGGAATTTTCATATTTAAATACGTGTCTCAGCACGGCTGCTCCTATTAAGCATATAAAGTTGAATCAGTATTTATATCAATGGATTTTCTTCATTAGTTCCTACATATACACACTTCAAATAATGAAAGTCTTACATAAAATGCAATAAATTATTACCATTCTATATACTTATTCTTATATTTGTAATGGCATATTAAGTAATTATAATGTATCTTATATACTTAGAATCATAAAAAGAAGACTTTGAATATTTAGAATAATTAGAATAAATAGTTATTTAATATTTGATATCGTAATGAAAAAGACTACTACATACGCGTATGTATGTATGTATACGCGAAAAAAGTACGTTACGCAGTTTTCATTTCTTTTATAAATCACAATATGTCGCAACATTGAAAATTAATTACTAGTCATTAACTTCTAACCTACGTAAATATATCGAAGATATTCAAAACTTCATTATATATAAATTAGATAAAAAAGAAAAATATATATATACAGGAAAATATGAAGTTTAAATCGATCATTTGCACGTGATAATATATCACGTGATCACACATCACATACCTATCTTATATGTAAAGCCTAATTTAATATGTATAAAATATAATATCTTCATCTCTTACATTATAAAAATTTAATTATGTTATTAAAAATTATGCGTTAATCCTTGCACATAAATATCATCGTTTTATATCTAGTTATCTCAAATCGAGCAATTTCTTTAACAACTTTCACACCTTATAAAAAGATAAATTAAGGAACAAAAATGAGTAAAAATAATAGAAAGCATGTTGTATATTAGCAATTCTGCTACATTTTCATTTGTGTCATAAATTCACACTCTTTTCTAACTTATAAGTGCAATTTGAAGCTATTATACATGTGCCTAATAAACATCAATATGAGCTATCAAGATATATGTAAATTGTCTAGTTTTTTATATGCATCAATTCACTTCACTATATTTTTATATCTGTTTTTGTAAATGTGGAAAAGTAATAACTTTAAGCAGAATATTTATAAAAATGATTATGTTTAAATTATAAAAATAATCTTTAAATTTATAATGCTTATTGTGTTCAAAATTACCTTAAAAACGATTCGTTACCTTACTGCTGTTCTTAGAATTTGAAATAAGTTTATATCACATACACGTTACGTAAAATGGAACTGAAATATTATAATTCTCTCATTTAACCTTTTAAGATTTAGTTTGTTCCTTGGATATATGTATATATGTGTAGTATAATCGAGATTGAAAAAATGCGCATGCGCAAACTTGAAAATTGTGTTTAGTTTAGTGTTAAACCTTGTTCGACTGCTTGTGTATGTTAATTGCACACTGCAATACAAGTATAGTAAATTTATTTCAATTAAACTTTTTATAGACTTACATTTATTTTGGTAAATATTATGATATAATTTAATTTACTTTTCAGTTATATTAAAAAGTTTATATCTTCTATTTTGGCAGTTTGTGAGGTTATATTGCAAGTTTTTTCATATATTTAAACATAAACATGTCATTTTCCTTAAAATTAATCGTATTATGATTATTTAATATAATATAATATTAGTAATGAATCGTTCAATTTTTTGTACTTCCAACTTCTATAGAATTGTTGTATGAACATATAATATACAGAACTTTTTTGTCAATTTGTAAAATAAATAATCTTATTATCTATTAAATGTATATTGATTTTTACATCATTAGTTAAAAAGGTTAATTTTGTTATTTGATTTTACATAAGAAAAAAGGATATAAGCAAGGCAGCGCTGAGTATATTTGTAAAATATGTTTATAGAAATGGCTGGTAAGAGGGCTGCGTCTACAGACCTGAATCATGACAATTGGGATGATGAAGAAAAACCTGAAGAAGCAGGGACATTTAAAAAAGCTTCTGATGATGTATTGGAAAAACGTATTGTTAAAAAAGCTAAGAGACGTCTACAAAATTCAGAAGTAAATAATTCTGACATTTCCTTATTTTTTACCTTACAATATGTGTATATGTATGTGTATATATTTCTCCCACAATATTTTTCAGGATAGTACCAGAAATGTATTTGGTACGTTTACAGGTTTTAAAACAAAAACTTCAACTAGTGCTTCACCCTTTAGCTTTTTAGCTAATAATAATACTAATATTAGTGCTAATGATATGGCTTCTAAGACAGTTACGAATGTAAACAAGTCTTCAAACAATGAAACTCCAAAAACTAATGAAAATGGAACTAATAAGAGGGAAAATACAGAAATACAAACTTCATCAACTATGTTCACTAGTAAAAATAGTACATCTGATAAGGAAGAACAAAATATATTCAAAAAGTCCACTGATTATTTTGCTAAATTAAAAGGGTTAAATGAAAGTGTGGCACAATGGATTAAAACTCATGTTGATGCAAATCCATTTTGTATCTTGACTCCAATTTTTAAGGATTATGAAAGATATCTTAAGGAAATTGAAGCTAAACATGGAAGTGAGATTGAAAGGTCAACACAAGCACAGTGTAGTGATAACAAGGAAATTGCAAATACAGACAAAAATATTGAGAGTTCTCCATTTGGAAGAACACATGCAAAGGCACCATTAAAATCTGCTGAATGGAAACCTGAAAAATCAATTTTTGGCAATATTAATCCAGTTTCTAAATCTATATTTAAGAAATCAGAACATACTGTAAATACTGGTAAACCTATTTTTAGTACAGATCAGAATTCAGGCTCGCCTAAATCTGTTTTTGATAGTATTGATCAAAAATCTGGTAGCAAAAACATTTTTGGAAGTACAAGTTCTGAAAAAAATCCATTTTTGAGTAAGCCACCTACTGCATCTGATAAATCAGAAGAACAAGAAACAAAATTAGATTCAAAACCTACTACTACTACTATTGTTACTAATACCACCATTACTAGTTCTTTTGCTACAACAAATACAGCTACCTTTTGTTTTGGTCAAAGTTCTGCTGCGAGTAATACATCAACTGGATTTAGTTTTGGAAGGTAATTTATTTAAAATTTTGAGTATAATAAAAATGTTTTAATAATATTGTAACTTTGCAGTACCAAACCATTTACATTTGGAGCTCAAGTAGTACAGCCACAAGAACCTGAGGATGAAGGAAAAGATGATGAAAATGAAGAACCACCAAAAGCAGATTTTAAACCAGTAACAGAAGAAGGTGCCATATATGAACAAAGGTACGTTCAACATTTTCTATCAACCATAAAGAAAGCGGGGCATGTATTAATTTAAGATTAAAACTTGAATGTAATGCAATGTATTACATTTTTTACAGGTGTAAAGTTTTTGTTAAAAAAGATGGTAATTTTACTGATCGAGGTATAGGAACATTATTCTTAAAACCAACTCCAAATGAAAAAACACAATTATTAGTACGTGCAGAAACGTCTTTGGGAAATTTATTGCTCAATACTTTATTAACTGAAAGTATCCCAACAAAACGTATGAACAAAAACACAATAATGTTACTTTGTTTACCAATGCCTGAATCTACACCACCTCCAGTACCAGTATTATTAAGAGTAAAAACAGATGAAGACGCCGATATATTATTGGAAACACTCAATAAACATAAAAAATAAGAAAAAAATAGCAATTCTAAATAATATGACATATTATTGAAAATTAAATATAGTAAAATCATGTTAAATACTATTAATTGATGAATTTTTGAAAACCATAATACACGTTACAATACAATTTACGTTACACCTATTCATTGTAATACTTTTGCCTGACTTGATATAGAATGTAATGTAAAATGGAACTAGTATAAATTATACATATTTTTTATTGTACGAAAGGTACGTTATGGTATCAGTAAAATATGTAATATAAGTAATATAATATGTATATGAAGCAAATAAATATAAGACTTAGAATATTTGAAGTTCATATACGTTTGCTACTTTTATTGCAAGTACTTAGAACAAAAACAAGTACGAGTAATTAGCTAAATGTATACATATTCAAATTCATTTTTTCTTTGCATTATTATATGTTATAAATATAAATACCATAACTTATTTAAAGTAATTTTTTGTTATGTATGTATACAGAATTATATCTATAGAATATTATCTACATGCTTAATATAGGTTTCCTAACGTAAAATTATTTACATATAAAAAATTCATGTAAATAGAATCTAAAAGTGGTAAGCCCGTAACTTACATTTCTTGGCTTATTCTTGAATATAAAACATTTTATAGTTTCCACTTTTATAACTTAATGCAATGACTGTTTCATCATCTAACGAAATAATTGTTTTTGTTGAAGATAAAAAAAAATATAAAAGGATTGTGATATTTTGGAACAATAATCTATTTACAGATAATAAAAAAAAGTTTAAGGGATGTCCATATTTGAATTATTTATATTAGTATTGCATGTGTAACTGCATCAAATTTACATTTACTTTATTAAAAATATAATATGCTTGAAAAATAAGTACAACATTCATATAATTGTATTTATGACAACATAATATTTGGAATCAGATAAGCTTTAATAATCGATGTTCTTAATTCAATATATTGGTAACTATTTTAAAAATAGGACCATTAAGTAGACTCACATATCATAAATAAATTATTCCATATTATATTAAACATTTCACAATTTTTCAAAGTAAAACATTCGATATAAATAAAAAATTGGTAGCTAGTATAATAAAACAAATGTAAAAGATCCATATTTTATATCATTTATAGTGTATTTACAATTGGCAATGCCATATTTGTGCATATACCTAATGTACAGTTATTGAAAATAATTTTTCAAAATACTAATGTATTAATTATATATTAATTTTTGGAATTATCTATAAGCAGAAAATATTAAGCTCTTTTTTACAAAATAAAAAATTTGTTTCATTCCTACTGTGATGATGTAATGTTATAAATTTCTATATAAAGTTAATGAAAGCTGCCACTGCAAAATGCCACGCTTTATTTACAATAGCCATATTAGTTTATCTTTGATTTAATAATTCATAGATATTTAATTAATTATTGCAAAGTTGTATTGTAAAAATCGCAAAGTTGACATGTAAATCTTTTAAACGTGAACATTTTTAAATGTTTAATGCAATTAACAGCACAGCGCATTATCCTAAACTCATTTGTAGAATGTTTGTATCCTAATAAGATAGGTGCTCTTTAATGATGATATGCCCTATACAAAAAAGATAATAAAATAAAATTGGACTTTTTCATATAAAATATTGTAATATTATAGTTGATATTTGCTTCAGTATTGTACATTTTTTTGTAAGTATTAATGAAAATTACTTTCATATTTGCTAAGCTCTTTGGGCCATAAATGGCGTTAAAGCACCTCTTTGTCCCAAACCTAATTGTATATGTTGCATGTGTATTTCAACACAATTTTGAAAAACTTGTTGATTTTGTGGACTTAATTTTGCACGTATTTGCTCCATTGTGCCTTGTAGCACTTTTAATTCATATGCATTACGATCTGAATCAGATAAACTCTAAAACGTAAAGAAGATTGTATAACAATAAAACAGTATGTATTCACATTAAGGATAATGTTTCAAATTACCTTAACTTGAAGCATAAGAGCTGTTAAATCTGTTACTAATTGAGACATTTTTCCGGGTTCCCTGTCATTAACACTATTATGTCTTGCAATCATATCTGCAGCTTCCTGTCTACATTTTTCACGCAGATGAGAAGGAGCTAACATAGCTGCAACACTAGGTTCTGGAGCCATTTCTTGACAAAGTTCTTGAACGTCATTAAGAAAATCTTGCAAAGCGGTATTCATCTTTTCCAATTCAACTACGATACTAAAATTATAAATATCAATAAAGAAAGAAAATAATTTTTCACCAAATATAACATATGAGATTAGTATAATAATCGCTTACCCTGCATATTTTCTTTCAAAATCTGGTGGCAACAGTTCTCCAAACGAACGTCTTTTTTCTGCCTCGCTGTTCATCTCTTTTAATTTCTTTATCTTAACCTTCTTAGCAGCTAATATTTTATTTACTTTAACCATAAATTCCAATAATTTTAAAGGATAACCATTCATTGTTCCACCAATATGAGATTTCTTTGGTAAAGATACAGAAGCATTCGATATTAAAGGATCGCTGTTTAAACGCGGTGACATTAATTTCATGGCATATGGTGGAGATGGTACATATTGTACATGTCGTGGTCTAAACTTCTGTGCAAATGACGCTACACTTATCGTTTCCGGTGGTTCATTTGACTGTAAATAACAAATAAATACATAATAATATAAGATTACAATGTGCTTCTTTGCTCCAAAATAGATATACACATACCAATACTTCATAATCTGGAACACTATGCGTTCCAAGTCCGGCGCGTTCAAATGTAATTCTGTAAGTGTTATTACTAGTATCCACAGCATCAATACTTCCAGTGAATAAGCCATCCTGTGGTTTTCTCAGTCTTGCTGTAACTTTGGTTCCTATTACCAATTGTAATGGTATTTCTGGTGGTAAATCTTTGAAACTATTAATATCAGCAGCCTTTCTTTGTTGCAACATTCGAATTTTTTGTCTCTTTCTTTCTAGTTCTCGTCTTTCTTCCTCAAAAAACGACTGTGAACACCTTCGTGGTTTACCCATCATTCTTCTTATCTTGCACCATTCAACTCGTGTTAATTTCCGAGTTTTTAATTGTGGAAACGATTCTTTCAGACAAATCATAAAATCATTGTCTCCTTCAAAAAGAGTCCTGCATAAAAGAATATTTTAATTGTACTACATTAAATTATACATGTATATGAATATATTTTTTTCATACATACTTATCAATGTTACTATAAAACCACTCGTAACAAACCCATTTGTGTGCTTTCGGTAATTTCAATAAATTTCTTAATCTCATACCAATCTTTTGTCCAATTTTACGATCCGGAGATGAAGGTGGCATTGGTTTATCAGGTTCTTTCTCTTGTTTAATTGGAGTCATTGTAGATGATACAGGTTGACTTAATATATTATTATTTTTTCTGGGCTCATTGGTTATTCTATTTTGTTTTTTTGCAGGAGATGGGCGAGATACTTTTTTAGGAGAATGTTTTGTATCCGGATGTGACGGATCTTTTTTAATTCTAAAAAATAGGTGATATTAATTAATATATACATTATATTAATAAACATACTCACAATGTTAAATATTTACCTATGATGAGGATGGTTAACTAATATATCATCATAAAACAATTTGTTTTTCTTTCTAATCCTCGCTGGCATTCCCCTTCGATTTAAAACTTGAACTGGTTGGCTAGGAGGATTTGGTTTTGGTGGAGGTTGGCTACCTACTCTTTGTAAACCTAAAGCTGCAGGGCCAAGTTCAGGAATTGGATCAGATTCTTCAGTGTCCATATGGGAGTCTGTTGAATTATTTGAAATTTGCTGATCATCCATATCCATTGTATCATCATCGATCACTTCACTTTTGATCTCATCAATTGACGGATATCCTCCATTCTTTATAGATAACAGCGTTTCAGCAGATTCACCTAAGATAAAATAATTATTTATACATAAGAAAAGAATATTTGCATAAAATACAGCAATAGTGATTTTGGTTTTGCTTCTTTTAGATCAAGATTTACCTTTCACGATTGAAAAGCAACAAATCTGTCAAGTCCATTTATGATTACTATTTAAATATGCAAAGATATAATCAGTCATCATTATAAAAACTATTTTTTAATGCACTTATATTTTATGTTATGTTCAAAGAGTCTGTAAATTATATTTCTTAATATTTTACTTATAACTCTTTGAAGATTCATAACTTATAAAAAAAAATTGATGCATAAAACTATCACTAATATTAGATATAATTCATAATAGACTATTCATTTATAAATATAAAATATATTTTTCTTTGTCTTTTTCTAAATCTGCTAATAAAAATTATTTAAAATGAGAGTTTAGTAAGAACGGGGAAAATCATTCTGCTTTTAGCTGTCGACATAACCAAACTTGTACGTAGTTTGGTAAACAGTATGTATAGTTATCGCATTAGAACTAAAGTCATAGAATAAGCGATATTACAAAAACCACAAAATATATTGTCAAGTATTTGTCCCTGAAGTATTGTTTAGTAAATGAAATCTTAAACGGTAAAAATCTTCATTGTCCCGCTTGAATTGTGTATTGGTCATTTTTGAAATTTTAAACCAGATCTTTCTGAGCGCAATTGAAACACTAACTCTAAAATCATCAACGTGTTACAGAAAGATCTTGTACATTAATAATATAAATTTTGAAACATTTCTTAGACTTGTGCAACTACTTTTTGTTTTTAATTAATCCTTGCTATATTAATTTTATGAAGAATAAGTTAACTTTAACTTACTTTCAATCATCTCCGCCATGTTGCTATCAATGATGCATCATGGGTATGTGTTTTCGTCGAGCTCGTCCGTTTCGCGGTGAATTTCGTTAGCGGTTCTTTTCCATCGTTCCAAATGCTGCGATTGGTTAGCGAGCACCTTCGAATACTGAAATAAATCTTGCGGAACCTTTTAAATCTACACTATATTAAGCGCAACATGTTGTATGATAAATTGAAAAAGAGCTTAATGAAATTTAAGAGATTCGATATTACGTAAAATCAATCGGACAAACGAAATTATTTATATCTATATATACCTGTATAACATTATTTATAGGATATCTAACTTATTTAAAGAATGTATACTCTGAACTTAGCAGTTTTATTTTAACATTAATGCTCACTTAATATGATACAAATAAACTTTTTTTTGTTATTAATAATTTCATCAGTTAGTACGGATAATATTGTTTCAATTGATCAATCCGTGGCACCTACGAAATATTGTAGGAATAAGGAAAGATTAGTAACGTCGGAAGAGAACGATGAATATTTACTTATAAGCGCTGAGATCGATACAATTGTTGTGATGGAATGTCGATTTTGGTATAAAATACTATTTCACTGACTAAAAAAAAAAAAAACGAAAGATTTTGTTATTATATTCGTTTTACAAGATAGCAATGACAAGGAAGAGAGGCAGTCAAAAATTTGGTACCATCAAGATCGATATAGAGAGACTCCTGAAAAAGAGATTCAATTAGGGATGGACAACAACGCGTCGTTCAATAGGATTTACACTACTCCAGATCTTTCTTTAGTAATTAAAGACATTGCAGTAACAGACGCTGGTATTTACTTATGCCATGGCGAGGAAGGACAAGAGATAGAGAATAAATTCAACTATAGAATCGAACGTAATCGAAATCTCACTGAATTTATCAACTATCTAGATAGAATTAATATTTAGATATAATTAATTGGACAAATTTATTTGATGATAGCAATTTTCAAAGAACATGGAGTCTCGTATAAAGAACAAGGGAACATAACTGATTGGGAGAAATATCGTGAAATATATTTGGCATCAGTTACCACACGATTTGCCGTGAGATCATCATTAATTCTACTATTCTACTCAATATTAAATGCCAAATATTTATCAAATGTTCACACTTTTCGCGTTTATATATCGAGCTCGATTTGCATTAGGTTTCACAAATGTCTGAGTTGGCTCAAATTCGAGAGGTTGGAATACTGCTTCAAGTCACTTCAGAATGGGCACCGTGGGGTCCATGCGAACGTTGTGTACGTAATCGAGGATATAAGACGAGTGTTGGAAATTGTCAATTAAAACGACAAATAAATGCGGTAAGAAGGACGAATTATGAGGCTGGAGACGATCACTTACCACATTATGATTACAGACTATTGCCAACAAGAGCGATTCATCCATAGTTAAGTTTTTTCGAAGATCTCCTTCATTACCCTGCAAGTAAGCAAACTTGTCTTTCATCTAGAAAAGATAAATTTGAAATATAAACAAATATTTATTCATAATATCACGGGTTTAAGAGCAATTTTACTCGAAGAAGAATTTCCTGCTGTTAGTAGTGCGGTGCGTCATTTGCCGATATTTATTTTAAAGGAAACATGCAAAAAATGTCCCCGCGTGAAAAGAGTAAAAGGTCGCAGATTCAAGTACATTAAACGATTCGTACTAGCAGAAGGAGCTTATCTTACGATCGTTTGTCCCGAGTAACTTAATGTTTGAGCGAAATTAGCAAAGTACTGTTTGTAACAAAATTCAAAATTCAAACATCGTAGGTCAACTATGGATGCGCAAGTATCGTGGAAGAAGGATTCGATTACATTGGAAAGGGGTGTCCGACGATCCTTTCGCAAATTGGATCCAGAAGCTCGCGTGATAGTAGACGCTTTTGGAACGCTTTATCTGATAGGTACTTCAAGTAGAGATAAATTACACATCGTACTTTATGGTATTTCACATTTTTCTATCTACATACAATCAGATGTTTCCACTCACGAAGAAGGTAACTACACGTGCTACATCGATAACGTTAACATGATGCAAGTAAAAGTCATTGTTATATCTAAGGCAAGATTAGTAACCCAAGGTAAAATTAAAACTAAATTGTTCAGTCAGTTATAATGCTTATGTAAAACATTGGACGTTTAATTACAACATCTTCTACTTTTTATAGAATTTCTGCGTCATCTGGGATATCTAGGCTTCATATTTCTACTTTGCTCGTTTTGTTACTGTAGTGGTCTGGTTTATACATGTAGACGAAGAGATAAATTCGACACAGTTGTTCCAAAGAAAGATACGATTGAAAAAGAAGAAGAAGAAGAAGAAGAAGAAGAAACACCATTTATATATTAAGGTTCATGATTCACGAATTGACCGATAACAGACAGTTGATAAGAATTGTGCAAGCTGTTTACCGACCGAGTTATTATTCTTCGAACGATTTCTCCTATGGGAGCTTCTTAACAGACGATGACCTTACAGGTAACCAAGTGAAAGGAGGCAGTGGAAGGGACAACTGCATGGGATACGTGTCCGTTTCTCGTAGTCACAGTTTAGTTTCAAAATGGCTGAGTTTGGTCGTTCCTGTTTCCTTATGTCAGTTCATGAGTGAGAAATTCAATTAAAAGTAAACGTATTTGCAAACAAATTCGCGATAGGATGAAGTTAAGGACAGAGGTTCTCGTACTCTCCGCGATTCTTTGTCTGGTTCTGTTTCAAGGCGTAACCGGTGAGTTTCATGTATAACATAGATCGCATCTATACGTACATACATAGTGGACAATGTCATACTTTCACCGCATACCGAAATAACTCATCCTTTCCTTGAAGTGTGGTGTTTCTTCTTTTTCCTTAATTTAAAACGTATCTATTCATGATCCTCGAAAACGATTCCAAAGAAACGATCTCGTTAGCGTTTTCGGATTGTGTACGAAAGTAAAAGTGTTATTTATAAGTGCTCCATTTTAGGACTTCTGCGAAGATGTGTGAATTGTAGATCAAGAGGAGATCTAGGATCTTGTAAGGATCCTTTCACTATGAACTCGACGGCGATTGAAATGGAAAAAGGTGTCGACACTGTCCCTTGCGCATCTGGTTGGTGCGGCAAAATAATTGAACGACACGGTTTAAATAACGGTAAACATTCGATGGATACACATTTAGATATACGTATTGAGAATTGTTTTATAAGAAATATTGTATCGTATAGAATATGGTACCGCCACGCAAAGGCTTTGTTTCCAACGTGGACCTGACGACGGTGAGGAACGATGTGCGTTTACCGTGTGGAACTACAAAAAGGTGTACATGTGCCTTTGTTTCGGGGATCTATGCAATGGAACGACGAAATCAAGCATCTCCAATGGTTTGATTCTGACAACGCTTTCCGTTTTACTACGATGGTTCATTTGAGAATGCTGGAATTGAATCGAATGTATATTATTGTATAAAATGTTCCTTGTATTTGTACATGTCTTGATATCGCCAATTTGCAAGTATAGCCAGTATTGATTTGTTATTAAGCTTAAATGAGCGAGAAATCTGTAAAAATATACTCTAATTTTATTTATAACTTCGTATTTTATGTATTATAATTATAAGAAACCGAGGTATACATGTTTTATATAACAAATTTCTGTGGAAAGTTGTACGGTGATTAGTACAGTGTTTTATTGTAATTAATAACGGTCACGATCATTTGTGTACATTACAATTGCAAGACTGTTGAGTGCGGACTGCGTAAAAAGACAAAATGTAATTATTTTTATGTCGAATAATTTCAAAATAGGAAGTAAAGAAGTTGTTTGTTTCGAATTATACTAAATAAAGATGGGACACACTTTCTGCTTGATACTAAAAAGACTATCTTTTTCTTTTACCAACATGCGACGTCCGTTAGTCGATTCATAAATAAATAACATTACTGTTAATAAATTCCTCTACATTAAGCTTTTCTAGAGAATGGCGAGGTAGGCCTCAAACTTCTCAATATGTGACCATGAAGGCCGTTTCGCCTCCTTTCTTCTTGGTTTTTCAGCAGTGCTCTTTCATGTGGAATATCATCGTAAAATAACTCGCCCTGGCTATAAAGGTATTTTACAGCGAGCATTGCCTCCTCACCGGTCAATAGATACGGGTCGTGGTATCCTGAAATATTATTCAAACTAAAACGAATGTCTCTCACTTTATTTTTAAAAGCAAACCAATATATCCTTGCATTCTTCTAGTGTATTCTTGCGTGTCAAATGTATTGCTCACCAAGCCCATTGGAAAAGTCAGGTGTCATATGTCTTGATTCTCGCGAACTGTAACCAAGATCATTGATATCCACTGGTGGAATGAAAACGCCTACCGGCCACAGAGATTCTGCATTTTCCGGTTTTATATATGGTGCGACGTTACCTTTATTGTGTAATCGTTGTCCTGTGAGAACATGCATAATTTATTATAGTATACATCATATTATAAATTAATATTAGATCCTAATTAACGAATATATTCACTTCGTTAAATTATTGGATTACGTATTAGACTCTTATACTTATCAGAGTGGAATATCGTACCAAATTCTGTAGGGTTTCCTGTTGTGCTTCTTCTCCCAATAGAGACGTAAGACGTCTGATCTATCGTCCGATCCCCTGACAGATAGGAATTAATGTTGTTTTGTGATAATGCGAGATTTTTAACGATATAGTACGTAATTACATTTATGAACTAACCATCTGTCGTAATACCGTGCTCATAAATGTGCGGAGGAGAAATAAATTTCACGTGCACTTTTGAGAGCGGCAAAGCTCTGGTTGCTGCAACAGCAACTAAGAAGACCACCACTTTCATCTGTAATTAAAATTCTCGGATATTCATGCGTTTACCACGAACTTCTCTTGTTAGAATCTGAATTTAAAACATGTTTGGAATTAATTCCTTGTTTTTTTTTGCCGCAGAGTAGCAAACATCGTGATATGTATATATGTATATATATTTTTTGAAGGACCCTATTTTACTTTTACTATTAAGCTTGTTCTTCCTATAATGATAATATAAAAGTAGGTCAAGGTATTTGTGGCTAATATTTCTACGCTCTACCAACCCGGATGACCGAAAGAACGAAATGTAAATGTTAAACCGCATTTACGAAACGATGACGCCATCGGTGGGTCCTGCTGAGAGTGAAATAGATAGAACTATGATCTCGCAGGTTCTCCGTTGGTTTCTCTGACAAAAATTAATTGTATACTTCGTCACAGTGCTGCCTAATATAGCCAGATAATCTGGTGCTTGTAAACGATAATCACAGCCCGTAGTTAACATGTTCGAACATATCTTATTACGGATATGTACAAGATAAGGACGTAAGTAGAGTCTCCGCGGTAGTGATTTGTTTGCAGTCTTGTGTCGTATATCATCGTTATTGTGATATATATCATCGAGTAGTGTTAGGCAAACTACTAGACGCGCGGATCGAATGTTACGGGACCGACTATCATGCGAACCAATGTCCACTGAAATAAACAATTATCCTTGGACACGAATGCTTCATACATCAAACGAGTTTAAAAGAGAATCTGAAAGCGACCATAGGAGCAACATCCTCGACGCGTATCATAATTTGTACGTGTTTATGTGTGTATGTGTTTCTTTATATTCTCGTGCTTGTGTTTATCTGTGTGTGTTTGCAGATGTACGCAATAGATGACTGTGAATTGGTTCGCTCATACATGACTCGCACACAGCGCGTCTTGCAAGGGATTACATAGATATCTATTCACGATTTCGTCACTCTGTTGTACATTCGAATGCGAACGTTCGTAGAAAGTAAACGTCCAAATAGTGTTCATATTTTAAGTGAAACGCTGCTCCATTTCTGCTTTTTATGCCTTATTATAGAAGGACCAATTGATAGGGCTATTTTCTTCTTTCATGAAACGGTTATTCAACGATATTGGCTAACTTGCATATCTATAGCTCTCATCGAGCTTGGTGGTTCGCGAACCAGCGCAACGAACTGTGCCATTGCTTTGGCAAGAGCATCATCAACGAATAATTGAAAATCATGCTGGTATGTAATATTTACTTTCTATTGCTATGGAATGCTATTGGTTAACAAGATTTATTAAGAAAAATCCAGAAACACGTATATTTTTCCTGTCCTGATGTAATATGTAACTATATCGCGATTGAAACTAGATCGTACATTTTCATTACCTTCACATAGAACGAGTGCACTTGTGCTTGACAAGAGCCTTATTCCGCCAAGATAGTAGCAGTTAAAGACATTCGTGTGTTCGACGATGCGTGTCAAACCACCCTTTCGCCTTCCTTCCCGCTCACCTTCACTCGCCAAGTAGAAGTGGCTCCTATTAATTCTGCGCCCATTGTAAGGCAGCGAAACGAAATGCAATAGCTACGATGGAAAATTTTTCACCGCCGATACAAACACTTGTATGTAATATTTTTTATAGAAATCCTTAATTGCGAAACGCTACATATATGTGCTTCCAATGACTCTCCAAAGAAAGAGATACATTGTAAGAAATAGAAAACGTGAGAGAAAAGAATGAGAAAATGGAAACGAATGCTTTTGTAGAACTGTGATGTACATAGAAAGAATGGTTTATCGCCAAGTATTTGCTTTTAGAAAGTACCTGTTACATACAAACACGTAAAGTATTACACATTAAATAATTGCGATGATTGATCGAGTCACGCGAAAGAAAGTGATTAACATTAATCAAGACGATCTTTATTGTGTATCGATGTTGTGTCAGCCATAGAAAAACATGAATTACCTTAATCAACAATCAGTATTCCATCGATTAATCCAGTCAAGTGTTATATCCAATTAAATGTAGAAGCAATGAACAATGGAAACCCGGAACCTTCGCTTTATTATATGAAAATATCTAACACTGGTGCATACACCGCTCTCTGGCACGATTTTATTTATACTTTTAACTGCAGTAATCAAGTTTCGTAGAATTTCGTGATAAAATTTCCACACAGGGTCATGTTATAAATATGCATAAAAAACCGACGAAGTATCTGAATAATAAATTGGTAATCGTTGTAACACTCACCATCGACATTGTGAATAACACTTGCAAAATATCGACCACTGACGTTCAGTTTCGTTCCGCTTGTTGAGTTGCTTACACACTGGTGAACACCCGCGTGAAAACGTAATTCCGAAACGATTTGTCTAGTGTCTTCTAAACACGACCAGGAACTGTTCCAGTTTAAATGTCTCGGGAGAATGTCGCGCGTGGTTCCAGCATCCCCCTTCTTGTTACGTACCCCACCTGACCAGAAACCCAGTTGCGAAGGTTCGTAAGGACTCGCACGGGGATACGGTAGAACTTTCATTTCGGTGAACGCGATGCAACCATCCTTTATACGTTTTGAAGGTGCCGCGCGCAAGGATGACCAATGTATGCGCTCCATTGTATGCGCAAGAGTGCGTTCCTTCGGCGCGTTATACGCGGTTGCGTCACTGCTACTACGAAATTCTCAAAAAAAAGAAGAAATTTGATCTTTTAACGGAGGATTGTTGTTACATATAAGACATATCTGTGAACGTATCAACGTGATTCTTTCGATTGAAATCATAAATTTGCAACTACTTGGAATTTTTATTATATCTAATCGAATGATACACTGGTGTTTATGAAGTTCGAGATCATATCTAAAAAATACGTAAGTTTTTAATACTCTATTACACGTATAATTACACGAATTTGAAATAATTTAGTCTGTTAATAGTCATACGCTTTAGTCGGTGACTTTTAAAATTTCGTTGAAAGAGGTATGATGTTCAGATTTTGTGTTTTAAATAATTAAAGTACTTTCTAAGATTTCATGTTTATATATCAATCTTTTGTCGTATCAAAGTTTTTATAATATTGAGTTAATACGTAAAAATAAGTAATTAGGATTGTTTGAAAACAAAATTATATTCCATCCTCTCATTTGCTAAATTCGCGCTACTTTTATGTTTTGATACCATGGCGGTATAGCATACACTGTGTAACAATAATAAGTGTAACAGTAATAACTCTATCAGCACAGTAATAAAACTATCTTTATTTGTTTGTTTATATGACTGTTACGTAATTGTAATTATTATGCGATATTTTGACTTACTTTGAATAATCATATTGAAATTTGCGCCAAAGAGACATAACCTTAATACTGTGCACAATTTATTGTTCAATCAAAACTCTGTTTGGATGTTTATGAGATAGAACATGACATGTTACGAAAGTTCTATCTTCTTATATTAAATGGGGTATGATGAGTTATTTAAAACTTTATAAAATTGTAAATAATGAAGAGTACAAGATAATATAACTGCAAAATATGTGTGAATTTTACATGGTTTGAGTAGGTTAGACTTCTGTATAGATATATTATATTTCACTTTATTAGAAGGGATGTTTGCAATTACAGCAAATTGTAATAAACTTGCTTTATTAGTACATCATTAATATAGCTTTATTAGTATTTAAGAAAGTACAGAAAATGGTTTTTCTATCTCAATTTTATGGAAATTTTGTAAAACATAAGATAACGCAAAGTATTCGTATCAGTTTCATTAAATTCAACTAAAATATTGGTCATTAGAATAAAAATCATCATTTTAGAGATACAAAGTTTTATTTCAGGGGTGCAATTGCATGTACATTTTCTTTACAGATATCATTTTAAATCACAGATTGCTATAAAAGTGGTTCATTATCATTTAATAACGGTAATACTATTTGAGGAACACAATTACTTTATTCTACATTAATCATTTCACGAATCTCCAGTTTGCTTAGATCGTTTGGTGTAATTCATTTTAAGATAACAATTACATATCTTTACAAGAGTATCGTAGCAAGTTTTTATAAAATATACTATATATATTATTTTGATACTATCGAATATTATTGTATATCGATCGTTTACTTTATTATTTCCAGCTCTAAAATATCAAAACATAGTTGCAACCCATATAACATTAAACATATCCATTGATGTATAACATATACATCATGACTTTCTTGTTCTACTAAAAGGATTATTCAAATTTCTGCTATCGATAAAATATTTTGAACTAATAAGTCTATAATTAGAAAGCATTATCTATTTTAGATCTCTGCAGATTGCAAATATAATTTCTATTTTAAAAAGATATGCGCCATTGTATAAATAAAATTATGTGTTAGTATTAAATTGTCTCGAAAGATTCTTTAGTTTTATAAGGAAATACTAGATCCACAATATTTTTTGTTTTATATTATTTTATTGAATTATGTATGATCCATTTTGTTCTATTGGAACAAAATCTAGATTCAATAAAACAAAATGGATCATACATATTGGAACAAAATCCAGATTCAATAAAACAAAAAATATTGCACATCTAGTATTTCCTTATAAAATGAAAGAGACTTTTGGAACAACCTAATACTAACAAGAATTTCATTTTGTTTTATTGAATCTGGATCTTGTTCCAATAGAACAAAATGGATCATATATAATTCAATGAAATAATATAAAACAAAAGATATTGCGCATCTATTATTTCCTTCTAAAACGAAAGAAACTTTTGGGACAACCTAATATATAATCTTCCTACGCAATACAATTATCGATCAGCGTTAAAATACTGACTAGGTCTTCTGCTTATACGTATTCATTACAATTACATTGAAAGTACAATGCACATATATCTAAAACACTTTAAATTCTGCTGCCTCATACGATTAAATATAATTAAAAACTTACAAAAAAAGTTATATATATCTATCTAGTGACTGTAAGTAATCGTCAGTCGATATGTACAACAGGCAGCGTTTTATTTTTTTGTTTATTTCGTCTAATTGAGACTGTACGATCACTAGATCATAATAAATTACACTATGATGGATCACTTTGCTCGATCCAGTTATATTAGAATCAGTGTCATTGTACTTTTTTTCCTATTCGTATACCTATTTCAAGAACAGTGACGTATTTCTTTAATCTATTATGTTCAGCGTATAATAACTAATTAACGCGAGTAACGTACCATTAAGAACGTCTCTTAATGGAGGGAAACAATCCTGCTGTTTTATCCGTTTCAGATCAATCAGATCGTCCCGTAATAACGTATTGTACCCGTTTTCACGAAACGCTCACTCTCTTAATTAATCTTCGTCTCCTACTGTCTCGTTCATTCGTACACCATTACATCGACGTGATTACGCCGTGTAAATTATATGACATCTTCTAAGAAAAATTTGACACGCAATAAAAATTGCTTGTCAATCTTGTTACTTTAACCAGTCTTTTATTTTCCGTACTCTTGATGTATACTTATGAGGAACCAAAATGCTATTGCTAAGAATACTGTTCCCGAGAGATCGCCCAATGCCGTCAAATATGGAATAGCGGAATTGTCCGGGTCGATTTTGTGTTGCCACATAGCGTGAATAATGATATGCGCCACGTAGAGCAACAGCATAACCTGCGAAACAAAAATCGTGAATTTTTTTCCCGTGATACAATCCTTTCACTTTTTCATTAGTACACTCGAATCAACGGGCATTATATACTTACTTGAAGAACGGCCATGACGATGTAAGAAATCACAAAGCATATATGTAACGTGGACGTTCCCTTTGTGATATAATCGGCGACAAAAATAAAAATTATTTCACCGAAAATCGCCATGCAAATGAGTATTCTGGCTGTTTTCGCGTACAGCGCTAAAGAACAAGAAAGTGAAGATTATTATGTAATCGTCGAGCTGCGAAAAAGCATGTAACAGCGTAAAATTAGTTATTGTTGCATCACTTACAGCCTCTAAAGAGCGCTTTCCACGGACTGATGAAAATTTTCGAGTGTGGCGGTAAAATTCCCATAATCGTTGTCTGGTGCAATGTAGTTGAGATTCGAGATGCTTGCACAGAGACTAAATTACCACCAATTCCGTTTATGATCGGTTGAAAGATCACGAATCCATCGAACGAGTCAACAACTTGATCAAGAATCAAACCGCCAAATCTAAATTAGAACGTAAAATTGAAACAGTAGAACGACAGAATCGTGCAACGATGTATCGTGTGATTTATTCTTAAGACTAGTCAAAATTTATTCTTAAGATTAGTCAAAATTTATTAACGGCGATTGAAAGTGATACGAACCCACTGATAAACAAGGCTGATAAAACAGGAAGCCATCCAGATGTTAAAACATTTCTAGTATAGTTATTCTTAAGAACCACATAGATCCAAAATGGTAAAATTAAAAAGTAACAGCCAAGTATAACGTATAAGATCCATGGTTCTGGCGTCATTCTGTCGAACAATCCTGATGCTATCGTCGATAGAACGCTAATTGATATGACGTCTCCAAAGGAGGCAGCCAAAGGCGTAGCTAAATTGTCGGGGTTCATTTTGCATCGATATGAAATCATGATAACGGCGATCATTACAAAATCTATAAGAAAAGAAACATTAATGCAAACATTGAAACAGCGAAGTAATATGTTAAGTAATATGTTAACTTGCATTTTTTACGGTATAGCATAGTAACGTAACGCAATGAATCAACAAATTACGTTTGCAAACTTGAGATATATACCATAAATGGGAATTTGATTTGCGATCAATTATAATAATTTTACCTAGAATAAAGCAAGTGCTCGTGGCAGTGCAGACGCTAGCTGTGGCTAATAATAGGCAATTGTTCCATTTGAAAGTGTACTCGCTGCCTTCCATTATAGCGTCGACTGTGATCGCAAAGATCGATACCAAAACAGCCGCGACGATCGCCTGTATCTGTACCAATGCGATATTACCAACAATTATTTTCACGATTTCTCGAAACTCGTGCATGTTACCCAAATTGGCTTGCGTGGATATTCGCGAGGCTAAGCACATATCAAGATTGCCTTTCAAGCCCAATAGCGAAGGGATTAAAATGAATAATTGAGAAATGGTGCAGAATACTGGCCAGTCCTAAAACAGAGACGACGTTTAATTAAAGAGGATTACGTTCCTCGGGATATTCTTACAAATGGAACGCAACCAAGAATGTAAATTACGTTTCAAGAATTTCTACATTAGTAAATGCCGATAAAATCTTACATAGCGAATGTTTGTACCAAAGGGGTTGGGTTGAGATTACTAGAGAGTAGGGGGTTAAGACGAGGTGGAAAAGGGTGGGATCGGAGGAAGGTATTTATGTAAAAGATTCTTGAGATTACGACCCTGTTGCCCTTGGGCCATCGTATTTCATATGTACGACAGATAAAATGCAAAGGTGTGACAAATAAAAAAGGAGTGCTACCACGTGGTTTAACATTATCTTCAGATAAATAAAACTAAAGTGTATGATCGATAAAAAAAAAACTTGCGTTCGGAAAAATACGTGATTTATTCCGTTATTACGATTACTACGATCGAACTTAGATTCGTTATCTGTACGAGATAATCGAATTTGAGACGACGACCTGCTTTTAGCATTTATTAATGTTAGAGGAAACGTACCTTGACTTGGTTAAGCACCAGGCCCGCGCCGATCGTACCTATCCCGGCGATGAAAAAGGGAACAGCGACTTGGAAGGTGGTCTGATACCATTTCTCGTTTCTGTATGGTCTGTTACCAAAGCTGCCCGTGTCATTACGGAAGTCAGGATCAGGATCTGAATTTGCGACGGAAGAGATGGTCACTACGGAACTTCCACTTGAAATTGTTCCACCACCGAGATTGGACAGTGACATGTCCGTTTTGTTCTTTTGGCCGTTAGGATTTTTCAGACCCGCTATCGAGAAATCAATATATCTCACACTGAACCGTACGACGTTTCAAAGACATTTAACCATTCGTTGAAATGTTATCGCGAATTACTGAATGATGCACATGTATAGCTTTAGTCACAGCGCAGTTCCGATATTTTACATTTGTTACGAATTCTTAAAAGTTTATTCATATAAATTCACGATGTCGTCAATGATACGTAGATCGCGAAATGCGTCGTTACTACTTCCACGCTCTCACGAAACTCATCTTTTTATTTCGTGCGAGCAGACAAGAAATAACGAATAAGGTTATCACGGTAGAACGATTGCTGTTACTTATAAATCATTTTACGACACCGATACAACATATCCTTTATTGCATTGTGCTCCCGTAGGCAATACTATACGGTAAATACTTTGATCGACTAAGCGATTGTTTTATCAATACGATTGCGGCTAATTAACATAACGGATTTTCATTAATATCAATCTAAAGAATATGTCCGCGCAAAGTTACGTTTCAATCTTTATGTTCGCCCGATTCTCCGACATGTCCGTTTTGCCGCTTGTTCAATGGAATCGCACGCGAAACAAATGAACTTTTGCGTTATCATCGTCGGCAGTAACATTCGCGATGCGTTCTATCGTACAGCGCGTCAATTTCTCATTAGAAGGTACAAATGTCTATAAAATTTGTACGGCTCGTGACCTTTTGAACGTAATATTTTAAGCATTCGAACGTACAATAACAGATATAACTGTTAAATTGTCATTGATTTTCTTTCTGCATTTTCTTTATGTCAATACTGTAAGTATCACGGTAAGTATATAAATTCTTACCTGCCACTTTCTTCACGATATCAGGTTCTGCCTTAATGTCGGTCGATGTGTTTAGTTTGTTGTCGATAGCTTTTTCCATACTGTCGAAATCTAACGCATAGTTATCCTTGCCGTTTGACATGTTGTCTCGTTCTATAGTAATCGCGTGATCCTTAACTTCCCTGTCATTAGGTTTGTTTACTAGATGCTCATTACGATCCGTGCAATCGTTTAACTTTATAACAGTTACGTTTGACAGTGCCGGTTCAGTCGGCGAGTCCGGAAAACCGACCATATCTGGAATATATTTGATGATTCGATAAAAGACAACGCTTAAAGGAGTCGCATCGAATTCATTTTGACACGTACCGAGTTCGGCGTTGACGGACAATTTTGTAGTATCCTCCACGATATTGGCAAAGTACAGGATCGACTTGTGATACTTTCACGTCAGATCTGCCTATTTCAGTCAGTCTTGATCTTTAAAGTTGAAAAATAAATATGATTTATTATTCACAGGAATAGAACGTCGAATTTAGAATCCGTCTAAAAACGGATAACCAAAGAAATTAATTAATTTTTCATCGTGTTGCGGAATTGACGCATTAAAGCTTATCGATCTCACCGTTAATCGTAAATTTCATTAAGCATTAAGATACTATATGACCGATATTGATCAAAGTGTCGTTCGTTAACTGATAATATACGAAGATATTCATGAACTGATAGTTACGTCTTGCTACTCTCTTAAGTCGTTGCTCTTGGTCTAGACGTTTTGATAGCATATGAAATTTAATATACGAGATCAGCATAGTATCATTAACGACACGAGGAACTTAGTTCTTGTATTACTATTAATCTAAGTCCACGTGTCGTCGGATTTAAATTACATGCGTGCAAAAATGCTGAAAACAGCCGTTTACAGTATTTCTCTAGAATCTATGTAGAGGGCACCCTTTTTTGTGAAACCTTGCAACCATGTATTGCTAGAGGTAGTGAAAATTAACGAAAGATTTATGTTTACAGGAGCATATCTCATACCAATTACATGTAATCAGGACGCTATGCCGTATACACAGATACTATCGATATCTCGATAAAAATGTCCAAATCTTATTTTTAGAAACGATAATTTATCATTAAAGATGCATATAGATACTTGGCACAATACACATTTTTTAAATTACAATTGAAAACATTGTGGTTTACGTCGCCATCAGTTCATGCTAAATTACTGGTTTTTTTTTTTTTATGTTCGACGCGTGTAATGTTGTGCTACCGTGCTGATTATTCGCTATCATGGAAACTAAACGGTATTGCTAACAGAAAGATAGGAGAAAGATAGAGAATATGTATCGAGGCTTGACAGAATGAAACAAACAAGAAAAAAAGGAAAAAAACGAATAAACTCTTATCTTGACTTAATACTTACGTAGTAACGATGTATTGAGGAATTTGCGCCAGCGTGTCCACGTTTCCTTGAAAAGTGTTTATTGTTCTTTGATACTTGATTAACCTTGCCACTTCTGATTGTTCACTGCTCGATCTTGTTGAACTCGCGTGTGATTTTGTACGGGACTCTTCTCGATCCGTGCTACGTGAGCCGAAATAAAAAGTTGGCTTCGTCGTGTCACGATGGCACACTGTGATCGATGTTCGATCCAGCGTTCTGAGAATTGTACAAGGAAAGGTGCACAGAGGTAGAGATCCCGGGGAAAAACAAAATGACGGAATGGGTTTCGCACGGTAAATGCACCACCGACTCCAGAACTCAACTGTTTCGCTCAAGCGGTTGTGACTGACTGATAAAAGAAGCTTTACTTCATTTGTTGGCACTTCGGCCGCTCAAATGCATGGCTGCGAGGTACTGTTGTCCGGACATACCCACGTGCGCCATCTCGACCGACGGTGGTGGGGAAGCTTATTGTAAATAGATCGTAGATCGTAGATCATTTATTGATTCGCTATATCACTTGCGAGAAATTCTTGTTTCATCCATTACTCTCAGTCTGAAATAGCGTCTCCTCTCGCGTTTCTAATGCAGTTTATTCGCATATATATAATATGATCGTACGCGTAACGAATGATATAGATTCGAGAAAAACCTTGAATTTAATTAAATGTAGTGTTCATGTTAGAAGGCAAAAATAATCATAAGAAGCGTAATCGTATTTTTTAATCGCTTCCGAGCTACTGGTCCTTGTAAGATCGAGGTTGTTAACAATTTTATTTGCATTCGTACGTGATCGAGATAAAAGAGCGATTTATCTTAATTATTGCATTCGCGTGCTTTCATTTGTTGTATCTGTTCCTCGATCATTAGTAAAGATCTCTATCGTAATTCTCTTTTTAATTATTTCTTGTCTAAAGTGATTTAATATGCGAAATTGCTCGAGGTGAGTGATTCAATATGGGAAAAAGGACGTATAATGTTAGGAAGTCTCTCTCTCTTTTTTTTTTTTATGGAAGGATAAACGGGCACGAATATCGTACGATATGTATGAAACGGTCCGAACGTTGAATATCATACTGTTCGAACACCAACGGTCAAAGAAGCATCGGCAGATACGCAGAAAAATAGGAGAGCACGGCAATAGATCCAAATCATTTGGCTGCTGAAGCGAGCAAAAGTCTCCTGGAAGAAGACTAAAAAGAGAACCCCTACTGACTTTACTAAAGAAATAAAATAGTCAAACTCGAAGATGGTATCCCGCTGGGGGTAGCCATCCACATGTTACTTAGAAATTATTTTTTTTATTTTTATTTATTAAAATTTACAATTAATTCTCGCATTGAGAATGCTTAGAAATTAAGCCAAAAAGATTTACCGAATGCCCAGTTGGAGAAATTGTAAAGTACAGATTAAATAATAGTAGAAAAAAAATACCGTTAGGGATTTGGTTGTCATTGTACACTCTCAATATAAATTGTGAACGTAAATTGTCCATATATATGGTAAGTACAAATTGTCAATATAATTGTAAAATTGTAAGTAAATGGTATATAAATCTTAAATATAACTGTCAATATAAATTGTGAATGTGTTAGGATAGGTCAATGTAAACTATCAATATAGACTGTGAATGTAAATCTACTGTGACTGTAAATGTAAATCCGTTTATGACTCGAACAGCATATCTGCCTTTCTTTCTTAAATAGTCCGAATATCCTTGGAAAGTCCTAATTTCCTGAAAAACCCTAAAATTTCCTACCTCTCAAGTTGTAAACTCAATGATGCGGATCTTGTTAAGAGCCTAAGAGATTAAACACCCTACGTACTCAATGGGTCCGCTCTAAAGTAAACATACAGTTTGAATGGGCAATATTAGAGGATATGCGCCCACCAGGATGCACAATTACAAGATTAAGGAATAGATTCCCATTCCTTAAAATCAATGGTAAGACGTTTATTCAGTTGAAACATCAACATGGTAAGAAGGAATTCAACTATAGGGAACAGCAAGTAATTCGAACATTGAAACAGCCTAATTACTGGATTACTTGATACGACGGACCAGATCCGCAGGCTGAAGAGACACTACCCGTTAGACCTAGATTTAATTTAAAACAGTAGATTTAATTAGATATTTATATTAAGTAATATTTACTTATTTATAACACTTACTTATAAATTATACTTATCTATAATAAGTATTAATTTATTATAAATAATTAGCCATGTTACTGCTCCACGCCAGAAAAAATTACTGAAAATTCTCAATGCGAGAATTGATTGTAAATATTAATGAAAAAAAAAAAGAACATGGTAAGAAGGAAAACTCGGGGATGGAGAGTTAGTATATAAGGACCAGGCGAAGCTTCTTCAAGCAGCCTTAAAGCAGAATTCATCAGAGCGTCATATTCTTCGTGTTATATTATACAGTGCGAATAAATCAATTACACGTAACATTACTCGGCATCTTTAATCTATCTCCACCTTGAGCGCTAAAAGCGTTCGCAGTTCGTGATATCAATCGATCAGTTGCAACCTGACTGATCATCACCTAGTTGAGAATTCGCAACACATACAATCGATTAAATATTACGGCGGCTGAGAAGATATATTCGTCTCCATTTTACAGTATCCTATGGTATGCAAATGTAATTGCACGGATGTAAATCCGTTGGCTTCCCACCATGATCATTTTCGAAGGAATTTCTCAATAATTGGTATTCCGTGTGTGCGATTACGCGAACCGAATGGGATTACCTTCGTTCTTTTCAATGACGTCATATCCAATGCGATTCGCGAATGAACAGGGAAATACCTAACACGCGACACGCGTTGTCGTGCAGTTTTAAGATCTGATAGCTGATGTCAGCAAATGCATGATAATAGTACAGCATTATGCAAATTTCTTTAAAAACCACTAACAAACGTAATCATTTTAAAGCAATTAGTCTTCTCTGCATAATTTACAATTTTTATCGTAGAAAATCTGATTATTAAAATCGGCTTCGAACGAATGCAATGCCGTCGAAAGAGAACAAAATTTAAATTGCTTAATTAATTACATAGTTAGATTAGATCGAAAAATTCATGATGAAGGTTTTTCAACGACTCCGTTAATTTCTCTCGCCAACTTGTTATCATCTAAAGACGTTTCATCTGAATTAACATCGATTCGACTACTACATCGCCGATTCGAGACAACTGTCTGGGTAATATTATTATTTTCCTCACCTTATCCCTCCAGTTTCAGAGTGATTTCATCAGATAGTGAGAAGTATATCTCGGTTCGTGTAGAGTTTATTACTCCTTCAATTTAGAGAATCGCAGATGCACATGACGCAGCGATTTTAATTTCACGCGGTGCGCGGTTGATAATCGACTCCTTTTTCCTAGAAATCACTGTAAATACGCGTATTGACACTTTTTGACGTTGAAACGTCTAGCAACGCGACTTACGAACGTCTTTCGCTAGGTCATATCCGATGTGATACGCGAGTCGGTTGAAGACTAATTTGACGAGGATATTCATTACAAACGTTAACACAAAGTATAGGTCGAGTATGTGTGTTCATATTTACGTTTCAAAACATAATTACAGTACAGTTGATTTTACTTTCTATCGAAGGAGTAAGATCGAAGAGGTAAGTCTAACTGCCGTGTCGCGCTTGTCTATTAGTTATACAAAGATCAAACAATTATAATTTAAATCGAAATACACGCAGCTAAGTAAATATTATAATTTTGAGATTTGATGATTATATTTTCGACTTTGATTACGTCAAGGCATTTAAAAATGCAATGAAACTGAATTAGCCCGCGTTCGTCAGATAATGAATTAACTGTTCCGATATCGTTACCGTGAAAAAAACAATAAAATCTTCTACTCGCTGACATTTGGCACTTTTCGCTCATTATAATACTCCAATGTAAACAAGCTTTATAGCATCTTTATTGCCGGTTGTAAAACGAATGAATCCCTTCCACGATTTGTGTGCTATAATCAGCATTATAAAATGCATTATGCACCGTCTGATTAGCAGCGAATTTTCACGAGCTTACTGTATTTAATATCTTTATTTTCGTTTTTTGTTCCTCTGTTTGGAACGATACAAATGATGCTTCTATTGCATTTATCTTATTGTTAGAGCATTATCACGATGTATTTCCTAGCAATATGAAAAATAGGGATTTCCGATGTATCTATTATTTATTGATATTAAAACAATTTTTTTTTTAATTTTACCGCGTTATGTGTAACAGTTTGTACATAGTGTAGTCATTGTCCTAGATTTCAATGTGATTGTTGTTGAAAATGTATTGTTATTCTCGATACAATGTTCTTGCTTAAATTACTATGATAAATTAAGGAAAACATTGATTCTCAGAAACGCGAGGAAATATAAATGTCCGTATTCATTTGTATTCCAAAGAAGTAATTTTAATCTATCCCCATTGTTATCTCTCGTTCTTTTCAAGGAGATTATGTAAAAAAACTGATTTTCCTGACAAGATTTTCTAAAAGGATAAAACTATTTATTACTAAAGATTATATCGACTTACGTGCAATTTAAAATCTCAATTGCCATCGACTTTAAAACGATATCTTCAGAAAGTATTTTTTGTAATATTTGATCATGAGAAAGATACTTACTGACAACCTTCAGTCGACGGTACGTTGAGAGCCTTGTTTGTTGCAAAGAACAATAATTGTCATTGATAATAGAGATTACAATAATAAGAAATTTCTGTCGTAAGTATCATGAAAGCACATATGGTAATGTAATAAAAATTAAGATAATCGTTACGATTTTCATTGATCTAATGTTCAGTTAAGATATAAACTTGAGTGTCGTGGCATAAATGATTGCGATATTTGATTTTATCAGTTCCATGAATGATTATATTTAACTCGTGCTTTATCAAAATCTTTATCGGTGTGTTTTTGATTGGAATATCATTACTTTCTTTTTGTGTGTGACGCACAAAACATTCGGATGTATAATATCTAAGCTGATATATTTTATAATGAGACCATAATCATTTAGTAATTTTTGATGAAACGCATGCGATTGCATGAGATAAAAGCGTAAATTTTTTCCAATAAAGACATTTTTTCGAATGAAAAAGATTGAAAGGAATTTATTGATGCGCGGATTGAAAGGGATTTTATTGATTATATGACAAGAGTGAGGAACAGAGAATGAAACGACAGAGTTAATGATTATTAGACTATATTATTGGACGTATCCAACTATTCTTGACTAACAAATAATATTTATCGACGAACAACGAACTTCTATGAACTTACATTGTAATTTTGATTCTCGAATATTTTGATTTTCGCTCCTTCGATTTTTGTACCCTCGGTCGTGTCAGAACAATTGCTAACAACAATTTTAAAGTGAATGTCAAATCTAATTGATGAACATTAATGTAATGAAGCTATTTACGTGTCGCGTTTATAATCTCTCAGAGGTTTCAGATGATATTTTTCGCTCGATGGTAAAAGCATTCATTGAAAGAAATGTACATACAATAGTTTTTCTGAGATATTGTATACCTAACTTATATAAAAGAGCTTGTATGTGTCTCCGGATGGAATTTGATCAATTTCTGTATGTTTGCATTGGATTGAAAGAATGAAAATGTGGTTGCACAATACACGTTTTTCCATACAGGTCAGGTATACTGGACACGTTGCAAATTGTCTCTTTCGATCATTCGACTCGCATTTACTTTGATCCTCTCGCATATACATATTATTCGCAGATATAAATACTCCATAATTTGTTTATTTAATTTCTCGTATATTAATATCAATTTTCTTTTTATTCCTCGAAAAGAAAGTCGAAACATAATATAGAGCAAGGTATAAATATTAGAACCTCTATCGTGTAAATATTTATAAATATATGTATTTAGATGAAAGCATTACATTAGGAACATTCGGTTTGCTGTATTCTAACGTTACGTTACAGCTCTCGTTACGCTTAAAATTATGGATCTCTTGTCTTTCTCTTTCTTTTCATTTTTCGTCTTTTATAGAATCGGTAGTCCTTTTTGCTCGATAAAACATTCTATTGCGTAAAAAAGATATTCTTCTATATCGTGAAAAAGTCTTGTATCTTCGCCGTATTGAGGAAGATCTACTCTTTCTCTCCCTTTCTTTCTCTCTTTCTCTCTCTCTCTCTTTCTCTCTTTCTCTCTTTCTCTCTCGTTTTCTCTTTTATTTGCAAAAATAATAATTTTGTATATTTTGGATTTTTCCAAAAAAATATTTTGTTGCGAATATGTTCTTAACTTGTTTAACTTTATTTATCTCTATCTTTTATCTTTTTTCTGTTCGTTTCGTTGGTAATGACTAAGTAGCCGGCTTAAAAATTACTGATCGTATCAGACGAATGTAATAGTCTTCCGTTTTAATGTTCCTTGTCACAGTTGTTCGTAATTAACATACTGTCTGTATGTCTGTATTTAATTAGACAAAATGACGTCGAATTCTTGCGATGACCGTTCATTATGCATACACACACATAATCTGCGCACCTTTTGTCCGTAGATATACGCATATATTTTAATAATTCGTCATCGAAACAGTATTTACTTGTACTTGTGGTTCACCGAATAGATACATTCATTTTAATTACACTATTTCACCATTATCCGCTAAGAGAGAAACAACTAGGGGACCCTGAATTGTAGTACTTATCGATCGAATATTTTCTTAAATACTTATCGCGATTGGATAGTAGCTCCGCGTATCGCCATTTTACATTTAACAACTAATTTTGATTTCCTCTCAGTGACTTATCCCACTATCCATGTTACGTATTACGATACCCTTATCAGCTAGATATAATTTTGCCGCTTAACGGTATTGCTTAACTTTATAGTGTACACAATTCGCACAATTCACACACGTACATACATACATACATGTTTTGTTGTTTAGAGAGACGTAAAAACAGAATTTCTAAATGTGTGTATATATAATCACACCGTTGATCTAGACCCTTGTGACAGGGTCATTCCTTCCAATTATAACATTAACGCGTGGTGTAACTTCGATTAAGTAAAGCTTAACTTAGGAACGTACGTTTATATAACACGTTAATAGGAACTTAATAAGTTGTCTTGTATCACGTTACCACATCATATCATTTCCGTGCGAAACGTTTTCATCAGTGATATTTACAAGTTACCTAAATATGTCTCGAGCGCCGAATTTTTGCGCGTCGATAACCTATTCTTTTTGCTCCTCCACCCATGGAGTACGACAGTCATGTCGCTTGTTTCAGTCAAAAAACACGAATAATTAGTTGTTACGTGAGTTAAGAGTAGTAGTAGAATATGTTGTGTCATGCACATATTTCTGTGCGTTCGGAAATTTTTGTAGCGCTTGCGTAATATTTTCAACCGAAGAAGTATTATTGTCAGGTATTTTTCCAAGTTTACATAAGAGGAAACTTAAGTTTACTAGATCCTCGTATATGTATGTACATAATATATAAAATACAGTCGTTTCGAAGTTGTTTTGGCTGGAATGAGATGGTGAGGAGTAATTGTGCAAACTTAATGCGTTTCACGATCAACGCTAGAAATATCGGTGACTAAATTATAAACCTTGTACCAAGAAAATCAAAGTTAAAAACGAACAAGTAAGCTTTCGTTCGTATTCCTTAAATTCCGAATAATGTACCGTTGTAAGTGTATAAAATTTGTATGAAAAATTCTGATTGGTCGTTTTCACTACTACGATAGTTCTAGTGTTAGAATTAACCACCTATCGGTTTCAGCCAGGTGCCACTCCGCGTAACAAACTTTCAAACAAAAATATCAAGTACGAGCTCGCACGTTATATTTTACCACCACGCGTCTTTCGGACTTGTATTTTGTACCCTTTCGCGTTTCTTGAACCAAAATTTAATTTACGACTTCGCTCGCACCTTTGTGTTTCTCGTTTACGCCGGATTTCATTAAAGCATAGAAAAAAAAGAGATGCGGAAAAGTGAAAGGCACGCGTCGCTTAAAAGGGGTGCACGTGAGTCGGTTCACCCTTCCGCTCGGTGGAGCCTATTCACAATGGCTATGTTAATTCCTCGCGTTTTTTCCGACATCGACCCTAATTTCACGATTTCGATGCGTTCTACAAACTTTTCTTTTTTTTCCCATCATTCTTGTCGCTCGAACCCTTGGTCGTGCGCGCGGTATTCCTCGGAACAGTGGCACGTTCCCATCTGTCGTCGTGGTCGTTCGTCGACAGGTCGTCGGAAAGAAAACAGGGGAGTGGCGGGTCGGTTACAATGGAGTTCGGAAACGGGCTCGTGTTAAGCCATGAGAGCGGCGGAGGGACGAAATCTTATAAAAGATTTCCAAAATATTGTGTAAATCGGCTGGGGTGCGTGCCAGCTGAAAATTTGGGGTGAAATTCGTCGAAACGGTAAGCGTATGCCATGGCGCGCAGCCGGCACGCTTCACGCGCCACAACGCTGCTAAACAAATAAAGGGTTGTGCGCCTTTTCCGCGGCCCCTTTTTAAAACTCCGAAAACCGACCGTCGAACAATGCCGATATTTTCACCCCGTTCGGCCAAGTTTTTCTCGAATCGCGGATTTTTCTGGATATTCCCCACGGAAATCGTTGAACCGGAAAAAAGGGTATATACGTGTATGTACGTACGTGTATGTGTGTGTACATATATGATTCGTAGAAAAAAGGAAAAAAAGAGAGAAAGGAAAAGCGATCGTGTATTTGTCGCGCGGAGAAAAACGAGGGTGAGTTCGGTGAAAGGATTCCATGAATTTCAGCCTTTTTATTTTACGCGCACTCGAATTTTTTGTTCAATGTTACGCGATTCTAGCGACGGTATTGTAAGGCAACTGACACCGATATTTCATTTCTCCGTAGCACGGTTTTCAAGGGAAGCTACCTTGATACGAGATTCGTTTATCGTACTGCTTTGGCTATATTTTATATATTCGTCCGATGCGATGTCACGTGTTTACGTTCGAACGCGTACTCGCGATTTCGATGAAAATCGTGTCAATAGACGAACTACTTGGCTCTGTTTTTAATCCTTCCAATAAAAAAGTTACACATATCCTAGGACATTCTTCGAAGAAGAAAAGGCTAAATGACAATGAACGTCGTTGAGATTCTACCGTACTCTGATTTGTGTCGAAATTTGTCTACGGTGAGCGTCCTTCTCTTCGGCGGTGACACTCTCATTCGTAAGATCGAACAATAGGGTTTCACGAAATTCGCTACGTAGCGAAATATTTCGTCGACCCTCATCTCGCCACGTGGATTCTTTTGATCGTCGAAGACGGCGGTCACGACTGTGTGTGGTAGTGTCCGTGGTGGCGAAATTATTACGGGGGGATGAAATTTCCAAGTTGTTGGACGATAGGGGAAAGAAAGTGAACGGCGGAGCCAAGGAAGAAGAGACGAAAGGGGCGAGTGTATCGAGAGGAGGGGAGTGGGTTCGAGAAGGGAGAGGCTTTGATAATTGCAATTCACTTCCTTGTCAGGGTATAAGCAGCGTTGCGGTTGTGGTAGTTGATGAGCAGGAGAAACGGGGTGGACCAGGAAAGAGGGAGGGATATGTACGGTTCGATACCTTTCTTAAATTTACCACGAACTTTGAGACGCGACCACCGCTACTATCACCACCATCGCTACTGTCTTCGTAAATAATTGACGGGGAAACATAAGCAAAGATCCCGATTATTTTATCCTATATAGGGTGAAAAAAAGCAAGTCGATAAACGAAACATCGGCCGCATTCGAAGGTTTACTATATCGATGCACTTCACCTTCTTGAATTGAAATGTCAGTATTATTCTCTTAACACACTCTGGCATGCTGTTGCATCGCTTGTACTGTTACCTCGCGGACAATTTTGCAAGGTGAATATGTAAATGGAAAATATGGCAACTCTTGAGAAAATAAAAAACGTCGTTTCACGTTTACCCTTGGCAATGCTTGAAAAATACAAGGTATCGATGTGTTAAAAAAAGAAATATACATACACACACACACACATATATATATATAGGTACGTTCTATCTTGAAAAGATTTATTGTCGTTGGATTCTTAGAGAACGAAATAAAGAGAGATTTATTTCATCTTTTTACGGTTTTGTTATTTTCTTCTCTACTTGATTTATTTTTTGACTTTCATTCGTCTTTATTTTAAAAAAACCAATTTCCTCGCATGGTTTCTCATCATCGAGGCTGGTTAAGGTTGTTATCGATAATTAATACCCCAAGGCGAACGATAATGAAAAATTGGCAGTTCTTTTGTCTATAGGAGGGAATGTAATTCCCCTCCATATATATTTCCCCGTTTTCGGAGCTCTTGGAAACCGCAAGATGTTATTGATTTTTATACATATCCCCGGTGGGTGTGGGTGGGTAGACGTCCAATTTTCGGTGTGTACGTACGTTTGTGTGTTTACGTACGAGAGTAGGGGCTAGCTGTGTGTCATTTACTCATTGGTGGTCGTTGGTTCGAGAGAGATAGAAACTGTTGCCTTCCGCCTTCCCTTTTCAAACCGTTGACTCCGGCCATCAACCAAAAAGAAAAGTCCGATATAGCGCAAGCGTTTCACGTCTTTGGATCGTGCTCTCCCTCTCGCTGAAAATTGACCAACCCGCTTTTCCTTTCGTTTGCCCATAAAATATTATCCCTCGCTACGCTCACGAAGAATCATCGAGAAAGGGAAACTCTTTCTTTCTTCTCTTTCCCTTCGACTCTCTTCGCGTTTCCACCCCTCTTTTTCTTTCCAATTTTTCTCCCCAATTCTACGTTGTTGCGAGTGTGATGAAAAAAAAAATTGTACTGGAAAGGAAACCGGATACGGTCATGTTTGACTTACACTTTTTGTTTGATAAAACGACAAAAGTGCGGGACACGCGAGCAATTTGTCACATTTAATTTGTCAGGGCACCCTTTCGTATCGCGTTGAAAAACTCGTAGGAGTGGCACCTTTTAAAACGCGGGGCAGCGAAATTGATCGATCTGACGTGCATTGACGTTTGAGTAAATTGAATTATACAAGTTGATGTCGTGCAACGGCAAAACGGTAAAACTTTAATGGGAACGTAAAAGCAGTTGGTTTCGAGTAACTATATAAATAAGAAACGAAAGGAAACGAAAATCATATAAAACAGAACTTAAAGAAATGAAAAATACTTTATTTATGCACACCGTTACGATCGTACGTGTATAAATTATGATAAATAAATTGAAATAAATATATAAAATAATACAAAATGAGAAACAACAAAGGAAGAACTTCCTTATTTCGCAACCTTATATAAAAATATACGATCGATCTTGTATATCAATAAACCATTCAAGGTTAGTTATATCGTGTGTATTCATATTATATATTTATATGTATATGATTCTTTGACTGTGTCGTGTGACTAGAACAGTTTCTGGAATTGTAAATTCTGTCGAAAATGACTAGACGGGCTAAAAATAATTTCTCTAGACGCGCAGAACACTTTATATGAAACGATACGCTTATTAAACACGTATGATCATATAATAGTATAATACAGATCATATATATATATATATAAATATATATATATATATTCATTTATATATTTATGTATATATATATATATTTATATCATTTTTTTCGTTTAAGTACGAAACGCGCTTAGCCTATGACGTACTTACTTAATTTTTCAGTATATATAATCAATATATATATTATATATTATATATACATATATATTAAATATATTTCGAGTTTCTATCATTTTGATTTAAACGGGTAAAATTTGATTTTGCGCTCAATTATGTTAGTCAAGGCAATACTCGTTTCAGGACACGCCGCTTGCAGTGAAATTTCATGATCCCGATGGCTAGGATCGTCATGATTTTCTTTCCGTACACGTTGACAAAGGTCCGTGAGTTTCCATGAAATTCCGTGAATTTCTATTAAAAATGGAACGGAAAAGGAAAGCTGTTCTACACAATGAACCGTGATATTTTATCGCGTAATCATTCGTACGTGGCGATATAAATTGCACGCAGCACGTGAAAAACCATGACGCCCCCGGCGTTGCTCTCGATTTATTATCGACTGCGAGTCGTTACAATAATTAAAATCTACGACCCTCGTTGCCGCGCACGGGCCATTAAGTGCACAATACGCATAGTTCCATGGGATGCAATTAAGAGGGTACCGATTTACATGGACGCGCGCGTTTTGCATGTCACCGTTCGTCCGTGGGGTGAGAAAAATGGTGAAAGGGAGAGAGGAAGGACAGGATACGTGCTATCCACCCTCCTCCCCCTTCGTTTGGCTCGTTTCTGTCGGACTTTTTCGGAAAAATCCCGGCCAAGGTCACGACCTTTCTCCTACATGACCTTCACACAAGGGGACCAGATGTGAGACCGTTTGCCCGGACCCAACTCGCCATCTCGACAATGCCACTAAAAATTCTCTCCGTCTTTTTTCCTCTTTTTCTCTGATCGCCGGCTCTTCTAATTTCCGTACCCCTCATCTATACATTTCGTTCGTTCTTTCTCTCTTCTTCTCTCAATAGATTCGTAATGGCCGATTCCTCCTCTGGCTTCCCCTAAAATATGTTAATGCACGCGTGCGCGCATACTAATTCAGGCGTATTTTCGCCGGAAAACCCAGACGTGTCCTATTAAATGACGCGGTTCTCGAATTTCAGCTGTCCCAGGGAAATTTTTATGGGTGCTGAGACAAAGGTCGGTCGAGACTACCGTTTTTGCTTCCGATGTGCCATAAATCTAGATCGCGCGGAACGCGTTCTGGCCTGATGACCGTTCGCGTTTATCGAATCGCCACTGGATACCGTCTTTTGTTCGTGTCGATATACGTATATTCAATGGCTGTCCGGTTCGTCTCGCGGTCGATACAGTCGGATTTACACTGTTTCGCTTTAAAGGAACACGGCGAACGAACGCTGCTT
>NT_179893.1:816413-833267 GCF_000188095.3 Bombus impatiens | reverse complement strand
TTTCATCCTGGTTTTCGTTCGCCGATGAAACCAAAATGAAATAATGCAAGTCGGATTAAACTATCGGGCGCTGTTTGAAATTTCCCTCCGAATTAACGCGCGTATGTCGTTCAATGGATATAAGGAAGTCGCCGAAACGAGCCGCGTTATTATTCCATAATCCAGGTTTAACAATGCGTAGGCGTGCGTCGGAGGCGGAAACGTAACGCGCCTGTTTGTTGATCGAAGGGACCCCACCGGTGGAAAGAATGCATTTTGGGAGGTGAGGTAAGTTCGGAACGGCTGCACGCCTGGCTATCCACTGGTCACACTGTAAAACCAGCTGTCTTTTACGTTTCGATCGAACGTTTGCTGACCGTTAACCGTGAAAGAATTGGAAACACGGTTAAAAATACTGTCCGATCAATCATGTAATCTTCTTGCATCTGTGCGTCTTTTTTTTTTACTTTTTTATGCTATGTACTTTTTAAAAATTTTAGATATTTTTAAATTTTGTATATATCTTTCTATATTGAAATTTAAATAACACGCGACCATATCGAAGAGCGCTATAACCGGTGAGGTCAGTCGTCGCGGATAAGAGTGGTACGATTACACGCACGGTAAAGAGAAAGAGGAAACTGCCATTACGAGATCGAGAGGATTATCGTGGTACGAATTGTTCTCTGTATATACGGACGACAGAAATAAACGACATCACATCGTGGACACTCGAATCGTGTCCAACTTCTATTCGACTCTTATATATGGCGATAACGAAATTTTGATTCTCAGTTTCTTCAGCTGCAAGGCACGAGGTTGAAACATCATTTCGGAAAGGAACTTTACGTTTCCGACATCGTTGGGGCAACGTTTGCTATTTCTTGTAAACGACTAGACTATTTAAGATCTTACTGTTTAAATAGTTTAGATAGATAATCAGAGAGGCGCATACAGTTTTAATCGTTTAAAATTTAAAGAAACGGGTATCGTACAGTCGAATATCTCTCGAGTGGTCGTTTTGTCCCTTCCGAAAACGGGAAGAGATCGATTGGCGTATATTTGATATCCGCGGTTTGCGAAACGTTATATCGATATATTTATTTTAATTCTATGTAATGCGTTGGCTGTGTATACGATTGTACTTTTTGTTGCGGGTTATACTGTGTCGACCCTGAGTTGATTGGCTTTCACTGCTCGTTGATACTTAAATATCGTAACCGTAGATTTAATCATGCTTGCCTCACAGTTACCGTAATTACGCTTCTTTCGTCCTCCTTTTTCGTCCTTACCTCTTTTTCCTCACGTTATTCATCATATTTTAACGCGTCTACATATAAATACTTCTATAAATCTTCTTCCCTACCTTTCAACTTTGCTTATACATATATGTATATATATATATATATTTATATATAAAATATTGACTAGCACGATCGCGAAAAATGAAAAACCACCGGTATATCGATACAGTTATGTATTAACGACGCCCGAACATCGAGATGGCGTCGTGTAATTCTTTCGTTTCCTTCTCTATCTTGTATCGCTCGTAATTGCTGGACTTGAGCAAAAAGCAAAATTGCGGCATTACGAGAATAATTAAAACGAACAAAGGAGGCTGTTGTTCGAAAGATTAGACACGATCTAGTATACTCTCTTCGGAGGTCGGTCACATTTAAAATAGGAACTTTTTTCGATCACACGTTCGTGTCAGTTATACAATTATATTATGTACAATAAAACGTTCCCGAATTGGAACAGTATAACAACGTGGCTTTCAAACGCGGGTTCCCTTTTCTCATTCTGTTCTTTGAAAGAAACAGAATCCGGGAATTTTGATAAATACTCTGTACATATGTGTGCGATATACGTCGTGACAAGAGTCATCGAACAAGCGAAAAAAATAGGCCAATACGCGGACGCATTTTTTAGATCCTCGTTCACTGCACGAGAAAAGCGTAGGATGAAAATTCGTCGGCAAATACCCAGGAAATATATGTAGCGAATCGTTTTCACCAAGATAGTACGCGTACGCTAAACGATGAATGAGTTGAACCCTCGGCGAGCCACGTATATGAAAAATATATAAACTTTCGCTAACTATTTTCTTACACTTTACGTAGGAACTGATAACACGTGCTCAAATCGCAGACGTAGAAACAAGTTGTAAAATCCATAGGAGTAGATGCGAAGAAGGAAGAGTTTCAAGCAGGACTGAGGGTGAAGGATGCAGTGAGCGCGTTGTTGATTCGCGATTTAACCGGCAGATAGACCAAAGCCGGCGCGAATCGTTTCTCCGAGCTGGATTCCTCTCCAGCTTGCATCGTGTCCTGTTCCTCGATTAAAAATGGTTGCATGATCGTTTTGTCAGGATTGGAATTCATATCCTGTGGCGTTGCGTAGCAAGCTGGTACTTTATGTTTGTTGGCAACGTCTTTCAAAGTTCTGCTAAGCTCGGCGAGCACGCTATCGGTAGGATCGCTGATCGTTTTGTGATCTTTTCTCACGTGCTTCTTAATTCTGTTTAAATTGGTCGTCGCGTAACCGCACTGTGCGCACTTATATACACCATGAGGAGTAACTTGGACCGCTGTTTCGTCCTGTTGTTTGTTTCTCATCGGTTCGGGAATATTTTGATTGGTGGTAACTTGTGGACTGTTCCTCGTATGCTCCTCCTTCGCTTCCAGATCGAGTTTCTCTTTGGCCTCGTTCAATTTCTCCGCGTCTAGACTTAAATTATTAAGCACAGAGGGTTGAAAATGAGGCAGCAACGTGGGAAATTGGTGCGATGTGAGGAGATGCTGATGCAACATTTCCGGCTGATGGAAACCTTGGGAGCAAATCGGACATTGAAGCGATTTCTCTCCTTCGTTGTCACGGGAATTCACGTGAGACCTCTCGTGCAGGAAGAGAAACGGTAACACGGTGGTCGTGAAATTGCAATAGGAACAGCGATAGCTTTTCAACTGTTGATCTTCGGAGGATGACCCCAGTAAATTAGACAGAACTTGATTACCCAAACCAGTGTAGTCGGCAGACTTGATTTGCTGTGAGATTTCAAATCCATTCGGTATCTTCAAATTCGAGCTCTGTTGAGGGTTCTTCGATATTACATTCGCTGTTCTATTGCCCGATTTCGGCGTTGTTTGATATTGTTGCTCCATCTCGCGCCATTTATCGATGCCTGTTTTCCCATGATCGCTCATCAGATGAGCCTTTAACCACTTTATACTACGGAACCTTCTGCTACAGATTGGACAAACCTCTGTAAAGTGGGTGAAATATCTGTGACTCAGATCACCGAGTTGCTCCGGCTTCAAAGCAGCATCGTCCGCGTTTGATGCCTCGTGGGTCTCTTGCTTTACCGAACTGGGAGTATTTTCGTCGACTATGCCATGAGTGTTGTGCTTGTGAACGCGTAAAAAGTATTTGCTGCACAGCTCTTTGTTACAAATGTTGCATATCACGCCACCGATCTGGGCTCCATTTTCAATCTCAATACCGTGCATTCTTTGCATATGCGTCTTCATGAAGTACTTATTGCATAATTCCTTGTTGCATATCTCGCAATAGCTCGACGTTGGCGTCATCGATGTTACCTTTCTCTCGGTTGGAGTTTGGCTGGTCGAATTCGAATTGGTCGTTGTCGCTGTGGTTGTAGGAGTTTGAGGAATGGTATTCGAAACCGCTGGTTGATGTTCGTCGGCGATATGTTTCCTGAGAGCGTCCTGACTCGCGTAATCTTTTCCACATAGGGCGCAGAACGCTGAGGTTGTAGTTAAGGGTGACTTTTCTTGCGGCGAGGATGTTGAATCTTCTTGGATGGCGCCGTGTTCCGTTATCATATGAATATGCAACGTTGCTCTGGTCTCGCATTCTTTTCCGCACACGTTGCACGATAATCCCTTGGTAGGCTTGAGTCCGTTCAGTTGCAACAGCATCGTCTGCAATTTTTGAAGATCCTCCGAGATCGAATCGTTCCGTTGATCGGATATATCTAGCTCGCACTCTTGCCTAGGCGATTGTTGTTCCTCGCTCTCGTGCATCTTCCGACAGTGAGCTTGATACAGGTCAATCGTCTGGAAACGTATACCACATAGCTTGCACTCGTAATCGTCGACGACTCGATCGTTCGATTCCGTGCTACCAGGATTCTCCGTCACGATCAGATTTAACGGACTGGTCTGCACTTGATGCCAACTGGCCGCTGTCCCTGGATTGCTAGGCGATCTTTCGTTGTCCTGAACGATGATACCGTGCCTCTTCATTTTATGAGTCCGTAGGAAGTACTTATTACAGTACTCTTTACAACATATCTCGCAAAACGCTTCTGGATTTATAACCCCTAAACGACGAAGTCGATCGGCGCTGAAACCAGACTCTCGTGCCTGTTGAATCGATTGAGGCGATAGATGTCTGGGTGCTGGTACGAACGTTGCATCCTCTTGTTCTATCCCGTATTCTTGCTTAAACAACGTTTCCATACCGCCGAGACTATCCCTCGACGTATCCCTGTCCTCTTCGTTTTGCGACAAATTGATCTGAGACTCTTGCGACTGATCCAATAATTCAACGTGCATCTTTTGCTTGTGTTTACGCATCGATTCCTCGTTTTTGAAACGTTTCTGACAGAGATCACACGCGACGGTCGGTGTAGGTGGTGTCGCGGGCAGTTCTAGCTTAACCATGTTACTAGGATAGTTGGTAGGGTACAATGGTCCTGGAATGCTATTGTCGACGGTGCTGGGTCCCGGTGAATCGACGTAGATACCGTGCTTGTTCGCTTTGTGTGTCTTGAGGAAATACTTGTTGCAGAACTCTTTATTGCACAGATCACAGTACGCGTCCGGATTAAAGATCCTGACCGGCGTTGGTCCCAACGAGGGCCTGGCGATAGAACCGGAGTCCGTCAATGGGAACGCGGGCATAGGTAAATACTGCGCCAAGGCGCCAGGAAAGCCAGAAAGGATTTGCAAGTGGTTGGGTAACGGTGGAATTTGACTCGCTGGCCCGGGCCAGGATTCTTCGTTCTGCGTCTGCATTTGTGCTTGCGATTGCACGTGTTGCCCGGTGGCTAGCCAGTTTATCGCGAAGTTTTTTACGCTAAGCAAATTAACGGGATTCTCGGATTGGTCCTGTTGCTGAGACGGTTCTTGTTTGATCACGGAATTCGGAGATCTACTTTGACTTTGTTCCGAAATCTGATTCGCGGAACCGTGCTCATTGTCGAGGTGAACGTTCAACGTTTCCTTGCTATCGAAAAACTGACTACAATATTTGCAACGGAATTCGTTATTCAGGTTCTCGTCTCTTATCGATGATTGACTCGGTATGGGTGATTGCGACGACAGCTTACCTTCGCTGTCCTCGTCCTCTTCCTCGTCCTCGTTCGATTCTTCGTGCACACCGGGCATTGACGTCGAGGAGAATCTCACGGGCGTCGTTTGTTTTCGTCTCTTCTTCGGCCCTGTTGAATCCGCGTCGAAACGAAGACGCTTCCTCGCGTCGCGTTCTCCGCAACTCGATCCGTCGCTGTCCAATTCCGTCAATTCCGATATCGTCGTCGTCTCATGCGCCATCGTCGAGGACATTTTGCTTGGTCGTGACAGGCCCAATCTCGTACCAGCTTATCGATTACTCGTCGCCCTGTTAAACAAAAATCAAACCGCCCCCCTCTCGTTGTTATTGTTATTTGCATTCACGCAGTCTTGGCAATATTGTTCAAACGTCGTCGTATTTTTCTATCGTTGAATTGGTAACACGAATAATTAAAAAATGCGAAATCGAACGAGGTCCCGCTAATATATACGGTGATATCGATGAATTCATCCATATTTCTGGTTTTATTCCGTGGGTTCGTTTCTATATGTACTATCGTGATTGCAGTTGGATGATATATATGGATGAAAATAGAATCGTCTAACGAGTGGCAGAGAAAGAAGTACACACGAGTTATAGGCCTTTACCTCGATGAGACACCCTATACGCGAATGGACACAGCTAGAAAAGGGAGACGTTTGGGGAACCTACTATATGACTCATATGTGCGCCCATACTTTAGGGCTGAATTCAGAGGATAGTACGAATATGCATTTCAGAAGCTCCGTAATTACTAATTGAAGTTGACAGACCCATGCCTCCTGTCACGAAATAATGGTCAGGTCATTGAACTGTGCCAGTTTCTGGCTAGTGGTAATGCTCGCGACGAGAGACAACATCGAAACGAGATTAGACGAAAATAAAGAGAATTAAACGATCATAGTACGAAAGTTATAGTAAGAGGAAAAAAAGGAGAAAAAATTAGAAAAGAAGAAAAAAATATGTCAAAATTAGTATTAAAATTTTCTTACCAATATAAAAATGGATTCTTCGTAAAAGATTAAACGCCACCGATTGAAATCGTCCGAGAAACATCTTTCTCTAGAAACCATCCAATAAACATCGCTGAATGTAAATAAAACGGCACAGAAACAATACAATTCCATTGAGTATCACGTGGAACTTTATCGCGCATTTTTATCGGAGGAATCGCACGTAAACGGCACTTTCTTGTTGAAACTACACATAGTCACACGTTCGCGCGACGAACAATCGTTTTCGCTGTCTCTCTTTTAAAGACGTCAAGAATGCTGGAAAGACGTTATTGGCACGTGGCATCAAGGAGGGTAGGTAAACCGTGGGGTTACCTCAGGATGGTGTTGGTCAAACGAGCCCTCGAAAGAACGAGCCACTCGATATAAATTTTACGATTTCTACGGAACGTCTCGACCAAACGAGGGGTTAGGAGGAGGGTATTTTTACTCAAGGATATTCGTTCGATCGTGCTGAAACTGTTTGGAGGGATCAAATTGGACTGAAGTTAAGAGACGAGTAGACGAGGGAAACATGGTGAATTCATGAAAAGAGGCAAAAGGAACAGCTGCCCATGCTACTACGTATGCTCTCGATAGGAAGATCTTTAAAGATCTCGAAGAGGTGTTAATCTATGGTGTTCGCCACGCTTACGCCTCTGTGAACTCTCTCAGATTACTGTTAGGTGCAGACACGGTGCCCTATGAAGGGGATGTTACATCGTTCTCGTCCCTACCACCTTCAGAGAACTGTCACACAAATATCCCCCACCATTCTAACGAAGCATCGTTTGCTACATTCCCCAAACAGATGATTTTCGAACTGTTTCGATCGATTCCGCTCCGATTCGCGGATCAAAAGCCAATCACGTTCCATCGAAGAATTCGACGATTCAATAAAAAGGTGCTTTACGCTTATGTCATTATCCTGAAGATTTCGCTTTAATCTTTGAGTTACGTTTACGTGTAATAGGATGTGATTTATTCTTTGTCGCGTCTGAATCTTTTTACATCTAATAATTTGATATTCTTATCTTTTAATTTGTGATCTTCAAAATTGTATTTTATATTTATTACGGTAATACAATTACAGTAATTCAGGAATAATAAATATTATTTGCGATCGTCATCTCTAGGGTTGATGGTAAAAGTTCAGATACATATATCGAACCTTCGAATCGACTACGACGTAGGATCGTTGTTCGAAATTTGGGCGGCCGCCTGTCAGCCTACAGAAATTGGATTACGCGGGGCTTGAAAAACAAGCTGAGATAGAGAAGCGGAGGGTTGCGAAGCAGAACCCGCATTTCTGCGTAACATTTGACGGATTTTCGAAAAATACGCGTAAATACGCCCGTATGGTACGTCGGTGCCCCACTATATCGTGGAAAAGCCTTTGCACCGTTTCTAGCCAAAATTGGATGAATGACATCGAACGAACGGGAAGGTTAGGGGAACGAGGGGAATTTCATAGTTCTCGAAAGGGTGTTGAGAAAAACATGTTGTTAAAGAGTGGAAAGCACAAAAAGGGGAGAGAAGGAAATAACAATCGCGCGTTTTTGATACGAAGGGGCAACTAGTGAAAGAGGTATTATCGTGGATGCACGTATTCTGCATATGCCTTTCTTCTGTTGCGATTCGCTGAAATCGTTTCATAGCGTTGTTGCGTGGGCGTGTTACACGCGGTAAACAACGTTTTAACTTGACAGAATAACGATGCTGCGACAACATATGCCGCGTGTAGCGTACGCGGATGCGTGGTAGTCGCAGCTGACTCTTTACCGACTCGTGAAACGATGGTACGATAAATTATGCGTTTTCGGTGAGGGTTTGCACGGTAATTAATATTGAATGCGATGAATCGATATGATTCGACGAAGCAGCCTATACGAGATTGTTCGGTTAGGATGCTCGATACGTCCCTTCGTATTTTATTATATCTGTTTAACCTGTTTTCATCGTAATTCGTTTATTGGAAATATACGAGTATGAAGGAAAAAAAAAATGAGCGATGTAAGTATATATGGAGATACGCGAGATAAGATTATTCTCGCGGTGATCATTGAACTTTTAAAGACAAGCCGAACATGGACGTCAATAGAAACTGGAATTTCTAGAATCGATAAGATGACGAGGAGGGTAAATTATGAAAGTATCGCGTTGGGTCGTTCGACCATCTCGATTCTCCTAGTGGAAAAAGAAAAGCTCGCGAAGTTTTTGCCTTGGTCGTCGCGTACGTGTGCCCGTTCGAACGGTAACCTGCGTGTGTGCGCGTGAGTGCGTTTATATGTGATTTCAGTAGAGGCCTATTGATCGAGCAGCGAACTTCACTGGTCCGCACACGCGCATAAGTCTGTCCGTAAACAAGACAAATATCATCGCGCCAGTACTGAAAATCTATCCACCCACCCACTCCTCTTTTCTTTAAACATCTAGCACGCTTCGTCTCTCCACTTCGACCTTCTTACGTGATTGACGTCTCTGTAATTGCGATTCACTGACATTCATCCGAACTAGTTGCATTTTGCTTCTAAACTTTCAATAAGGAAATGAATTTGTAAAGAGACACGTAGTTTCATTATACTGTTCAATGAATTACTTCAATTGCACTCATTTTAACTTTTGCAATGTATTTCGTAAAAAATTTGCTTTTTCTTCTCTTCTCAAGGATTTGCCTCCAAAAATAACAAAAAGAAAGAGTTGTTGGCGTGTTCTAAATTGAAAATACGTAAACGAAATTTAAAAATATATGGACGCGGTTGAGTAGGACATTTTCTCTTAAACGTCTCATTGCAAGTTAGAAGATAGAAGTATTGTTAAAAAAGGGTTAAACGCGTTCACGTGTTCGAGCTACATTAACTGAGTGACATGTTATATTCGTATCTGAAATAAGTATGTAAAAGGTGCGTTTCACATAAAGGTGGGGATCGCGGAAAGTTGGATCTGCGCAATGCGTGTCGTCAGATGAACCACGTGGAGTATTCGCATGCAAAAGACGTCGGCGGATATCGGACGGCCTCTTAGTCTTCGTCGAATGGGCAACGGTGTAGCGTCGTTTTTAGAAATTCCACGTTCGAAGTTACTATTTTGTTCTTTTTATTTAGACATTGATAATCTTAGTGAAGTAATCGCACGGGTTTCTACGATCCTTAAGCTGTTTCATGGATGACAAATCGCTGTAAAAATCGCGAAGGTCGAACGTAAGAATGTACACGATGAGTTGCGCACACTGTTGCACACGCGAAGTTTATTTTTCCGTGGAATAGCAGATGGAATGGGAAGAATTTTTCATCTTTGATTCTTTCGTAAAAGATAAGCAATACTCGTATCGGTGACGATAATCGGAAAAATTGCATGATAATCCATTACAGTAGCCATTCGATTTATTAAAGATACACGATTTCAAGGAAATTTAGAACGTCTTCGTTAAGTACTTACCGTAATCAGAAGCAATTTGCCCACGTAAAAGAATTCAAAATGTTCACGATTGATTGGTTTCTTGCCATTATCCATTTCTTAATTATAGTGATACGACGATGAATCCTTTTTAATAAACGAGGCACGAGCTTGCGACTGATAACGGCGACGATAACGACGATAACATCACTTTATTCACTGCGCACTGAAACACGAGAAAAACAATAGGGAACGTTTAAAGTGTTGTCTCAAAGGCGTAATCCGAGATTAAGAATTTTCAAAATAGATGAGGTGAAAAAAATGACGTTAGCGAGGAATTACGAGAGACGACGATTGCCTGCTGGTCTCTCTACTTACTATTGTTTTGGCCATCGTGCCACGATGGCGGCCATACTTGATATGAGAAAGTATCCCCCACATTGTCCACGGCCATCTACTAATTCCCCCATACACCCCCGCGCTGATTCAACCCCCATCCCCGCTACCGCCTCCATACCCTAGCTTCTAGTCCCCCCAGTGAACTCACCCCTTACTCCCTGCTACCCTCTTTCAAAGTCAGGGACGACGTCTTCTTAAGCTCTTGTTGGCTCCTTACGCCTTCTTCATCTTATTTCTTCTTGCTACAAGATTTAAGCTTTCGCTTGTAAGATCAATGTTCTTTCATAGAATTTTTCTATGACGAACGTTTCTGTTTTATCGGCATCTTGATGCGAAATTAACGTTAAGATTAGATCAACGATCCACATTGTACGCATCTTTGTGCGATATAACGTTCGCGTTATTCAGAAATTTCATTGTCATTCTCCATCGTGGAAGATGAAAAGATAAATTTCACGAATACGTAAGAAAACGGAGGGTATTTGGAGGAAGGTATCCGTCACTGAGAACTTTTCTTCGTTAAGGCACTTCCTCCTCTCTTAGACTCACGCACCTGCACACACGTGCGTTAAAAAAGGTGCCTACCCACATGATCGCGCTCACCCACAGACGCGAACATATCCGCGCGTCTCTAAGCTATCACCGTCCTCCTCGCGACTCAGCACGAGCAGTCTTTTACCCCAGTTCACAGTCCTTCCTGCACCCCGAAGGTGGGCTTGGTGAGGGTAAAGGGTCCGAAAGAGAAGGGAGACGAAAGGGAAGAAAAGGGAAGAAAGCGAAGCGGAAAGAGAAAGTGAAGGAAAGCGGCGAAGGGCGAGGGGAAAGAGAAGGCCGCGTGGGGTGGCATTTTTACTGGTCACTCGGAATTCGGTTCTCCCACTACGCGGAATCAGATGACTCTCCCTTCAACCCCTCTGAACTTTCCATCTGCCTCGACCCTGTGTCACCCCACTTCAAGCTCCAACCCAGCGACTACCCTCACGCAGCAAATTAGTTTAGCCTCACGGACAAGTCCGGCTGGGTACGAGCCTCCTCTTAGGAGTTTCCTTCCATTCCACGGGAAATGACGCGCAGAATCTCGTGAGAGACACTCGCACCTACACGAGAGATATTTTTTCGAAAAGTACTCAAGGGAGCTCGTTCGATGACGAGCTGATGTTTTTTCTCCATTCTTCCCGCACTGCTGTCTCGATATTTTATTGCTGGATTTCAAAAACGAGAATTACGCTCTGAAAGAAAACGAACAAGAGCCATTAGTTCTATTTGTAAATACATATTTCTAACTAATCAAATATTTATGCGATTTTTATTCGTTCTATCTTACGTTGAAGCTACACAAAACGTTACGTTAGTTTTAAAGAGCGATCAAAAGGAAAGTTTTTAAAGAAAAGGACAATATTCATTAGCTTTATTGCTAAATATTGGCTTGGTAACTAAGTGATTGCGGATTTTGTCAATACCATCTAATGTCAACACAAGTTGCCAATATGTATCTCCAATGAGTAAAATCAGTACGCGATTTCTATTTCTTCTGTTCTACGTTAATGTTACATAAAACGTTACGTTCGTTTTGAAAAGACGATCAAAAATAGAGCTCAACAAGTGTAACGCTTGTATGATAATCCATCACACGCAGTTGGGCTAGATGCGAATAATTTATTGAAACAAGTTGCACTTATCGTGGGTTATAAACATTCATGCGCGCATCGCGTTTGACCACGCGCATCCTTTCCTCTTCCTGAGTGAAACTACTCTGTCGGACACACGATTTACCTTCCAGTATGACCGGGTGCCGTTTTCCTCACAATTTAATCGTGCCCCATCGCGTTCATGGCACGTGTCTAATTGCGGCGCACCTGTCTCGCTGGATGCTTTCTTTCTTTACCGATCAAAAATCGACAGGATAGTCGAGATCGTGAATAATTTAAAGGATAAATTAGAGCGGCTGGCCAATAACATCCAAGCGTACGCTAGGGTGTTCCGCTTTTGCGGTTGCATACTTGTCACGCGATTTCGGTGCGGTATTGATAATGATAATGAAGTTGCGTCCGTTCGTATTCGCTGCTCGAAATTAATGATATTACTCGAGGAACTTTGCGAGACGTAGACCAATAATTTCGAATCGCATGATGCATTTCAATTGGCAGTCCGCGCCTGTTTCTGCCGGTGCTCGCTTTCCCATCCTGCGATCTACTTCTGTTATTCATAGTTGTTACAGCGAACTATAGACCGGTAATCGTATAGTCGCTTTTGCACAACCATGGAAAAGGGAGGAAAAAAGATGGTCCCTTTGTAAAATTCCCGTGCATTGGATAGTAAAGTGCCACTTATCGATGCATCTAGATTCGACAATGAATTGCTCTTTGTTCGAAGCGCTCGATAGCGAAGGAGATTCCGGTGCAAATTAGTACGGTGAAAATTAGCCGGCGGATATGTTTCTCGAGCATGCGTGCGATTCTACATACTCTTTGGTCTGATTCTCTTTCACGTTCTTTTTCTCGTTCCTCCCTCTTGAATAATCGAATCATCGGTGAAAAAAGAACCGGCAAAAAAAGAAACGAGTAGTCGTGACACAGGACACGCGCCACATGGATGGCCGCAGATTCGATGATTCAATAATGGTCGCTTTTTTTTCTTAAGAGTATCGTGTGGATATAACTTACTGCACAGGGCGATAGTAAAAAAAAAAAAGAATGTATATATGTAAAAATTCAGTTCGCCGTGTGTTTCTATACTTGTTAGTAACATACGTATTGTCTATAATAAACGATAATATCAGGTTGCTATTAATTGTTTCATATTTCGTATATCAATTGTGTTTGTTTGTAACTTAAATCTCGCGTTTCACTACATTCATAATTACCTCAATATAATGCAAACGACGCATGTTATGGAATATCGAAAGAGATAATGCGATTTGCTCGATGATCGGCAGATAAATATTTATTGTAGCTGATACGAGTGCGTAGCTTTCGCGTTAAATAATTTATTTTTTTTTAATAGTATCGTCATATAGTCATACCCTGTTTTAAGTTTTTCTTCATTTTCTGTACATCGGTACGATTTGAAACGCAGATGCCTGAAAAACGCAAAGCCGTAAACAGCCGGACAGAGAAAAACTGTAATAAAAAATTTGCTTTTCTTGGTAAGGTTCTAATAAAAGGCAAACGTTCGGCATCGTGAAATATAATCACTGAAAAGCGTCCTGGATCAATCCGGCATTATTAGCTCGAGCCAAAAGAGGGTCGTCCATTACTGGACAGCTGGACAATAGTAGTCCCGTACTCGATTTTTTTGTTTTCTATCCCTGGACAACGAAGATACGTTATGCAGCCAATTTCGTGTACTCGATATGTATCTTGTATGTATACGTATATACTGTACGGATATATATAGCAATTGATATCAGATAATTGAAGGAATATCTACTGCAACGAAAAGAATATTCCTTCAGGTGCAAAATACTTTTTTATTGCATTCTTTTTCTTGCAACTACCATTTTATTAAAACAGAAATTCACTTGAAATTTTCAGCGTGCTAACTTTTTATTATCCTATTATTTGTTGAGAGAAGTTAAATAGAAATTAAATTGGTATAAGAATTTTTTATAGTTTACCTTAAATTTGTAACAAAGAACTGTAAAACTCTTTAAATAATGCTTTTTTCAGCGTGTAATAAATGTGCATTTTTTAGAAATTGATGAAACTATACTGACCAACTTCTACTCTTAAATTTGCAAACATTTGAATCGATTTGAAAGTTGAACAGAGGCAAAATTCCATTTGAAAAATGTATAGAGTAATAATTTAATTGTTACATCGATAATCAGTGTGTATTAGAAATTATAATATAAAAATGAACCATTAAAATTCATTTTATTATTGGAAAAATTGTTAATATTTACAAATATTATAGAAATAGTAGAAAGTGAATATGATACATATATGAAATATAAAATTTCATTTCTTCTGTCTACGATATCAACTTGTAAGTTTATAGTCATATTCACTTTTAATTTCAATAATTACTACCTATAAAATAGACGAAGTACATATTTGTGAAATAGACATAGCATCATCACTTGGCACTGGCGTGATATGAGATTTCGTGTCTGAAATCCCAATTCTGTACTGAAATCAATATGTACTGAAATACCGATCGTTCCAAAAATTGTAAAAAATTGTAAAAATTGTCTTTAGTGCTTTAGAGCAGCGATTATAGAAATTATATATGTATTGCAACCTCATTTGTCCTTTCGGAGCTTTAGGGGTTTTGGTTTTTACATTCTACATCTACTTTTCTCTACTTGATAGTATAAATAGAAATTATGTATATTTAATGAGAAATATCTAATGCATTTTTGTGTCATATATCTCGGAGGTTTTACAGCCACCTTATCATTTTATTATCGTTCCCAACGTTACCGATTCAGCACAGAATGAGGTTACGACATTTATAGTCATTAAAATATATTGAAATGAAATTTTAATATGAAGTTACGTATTTAAGTATGGTATAAGATATCTTACAAGCGTAAACGGGATATAGAATTTTATATTTCTATTTATGATATTTGTTGATTGTGATATTTATACACTGTCATTATGAAATTGATTTTCGTGATCCATAGAAGTGGAAATACCATTTGAAATACTTCGAACATTTAGTTAGCATTAGATGAAGTGAAATAAACCATTAATTTAATTATTACGAATTAATGGTACAACTGCTTTAAATTAACAGTATAATTGTTAAAAATTAAGAACAGTTTTGATGATCCAGCATGATATTTTATAAGAATTTACCAACTTTTTTAACTTATTCTAAGCATATATAATTGTTCAACAATTCGTTTTACTTCCTGATATAAGATTATGTTAAAGTAATGGAAATTTATGATTAAGTAAAAAATGATAGTAAATTATTTCCAATTAAAAAATTTCTCTTTGCATAATAGTTCTGCTACCAATTTTCAAAGACTATTCCAAATTGTTAATATTAATAATTTCTAAAAATGACATTTGTTTTTGATAGAGATATCCATAAAATAGCATATTATTTTAATATATTTATTAATAATGAAATGAATAATTAATTAATACACTATAATCATATTTTTACTGATACCTTACTTTAGTTAATAATATCAGCTACACTTGTGTAATATAAAAGCTTTTCATTATGACAACATAATTTTATTTTCTATGAACATTGTCTTAAACATACCTTGTATTCTTCAATTTCATCAGTTTGACTATTTGAATACACTAAATTTGCGCGCTTTAGGAAAATCGGACGCTCCTATTGGCGCAGTGTGATGCGAAGTTAAATCGGGCGTTCCTATTGGTGCAGAATATTGTCAAATGAAATTGAGCGTTCCTATTGGTGCAATATATCGTCGAAACAAAGCGTGCGTCCTTATTGGTGCGAAGAATTGACAGTTGTAGTTTGGCGGTGAAACGTGACGTGGGGTGACACTCTACTGTTGAAAGTTACGGAGGGAAATTTCGTCGCGTTGCTTTGTCATTATTAGTACTTTCATTTCAACTTTATCAACATTTCTACACTTCTATCTGCTTCATTTAAACAGTACGTTTTCATTTAATTGCTTATGGATTGTCATTTTAATAAAATTGAGTAGTTTTTCGAAATTTTCTTTGTAACTGTCATCGTTGACCTAATATTTGACTCTTTTTATCATCGATAGCTCATATTACCGGCCTTTGAGGCAAAATTTGGATTCTATTTTTGCTTTATTGCATTATAATTTGTTTTATTATTATAATATTATTGCTTTTGTCATGAATTTATTTGATATTGTTGGTTTTCTTTTGTACAGATTATTGGCTGGTCACGTACAGATTATTGGCTGGTAGATTATTGGCTGGTCACGTGATTGAAAGAATAGGGGTTCACATCGTAGACGCCACAGACGATTAATAATCGATAATTCGAAGAGATACGAAATGGACGCCATATATGTTTATTAATAAATCGGGTCGTTGATTTCTCATGCAGATTTGGTAATGATTGAGATATGACAAAGCAGATGTATGTACACGATTATTTTCTTTTTTTATGGTTCAGTGGTAATCAGTATTTGTTCACATAATTGCTCTACAATTTACGATTGGTTTATGACATTATAAATAGTTGCATAACTTGTTGAAAATATTAAGATGAAAGAAAATGAGGTTAAAGAAATCACATTTTAAAAATGTTTCGGGTATATAGATTATTGTTAATAATCAGATATACTATTAAGTAATTAATGTTTTATATCAGTATATAGCAAATTATACGAATCATTTAATTGTTATTAGAAAACTATCACGAAATTATTATATTTTTATATACTTGAATAAAAAAACAAGTTTACTATTTCCTCGAATGGGTCTGAACAAACACATTTCTGTGCATGTTTAAAAATACATTCTAATCACTTCAAATATGTTTCGATAAGAAAGCTTAACTTATTATAAGCGTTGTCGAATCTTTATAAAGTACAACATGATATATTAGTAAAAACCATATTTCAAACTCTGATAACGAACATTCACAATTGAATTCTTCTTGGAGAATTGATTTTATATTTTAGAATATTAATAAGTACAAAAAATGTATTGGAAAATGCTTTGCAATACATAAACATAGTTTGAAATATTACACGTATATTCCATTTTCTAATACGCGTACGTAATACCTCTTCATTGGAGGAAAATAAATAATA
>NT_179893.1:804209-816337 GCF_000188095.3 Bombus impatiens | reverse complement strand
CCGCCCCGCCTCCATGCTAATGCAACTTTTTTCAGAAAATATTTGTGGCCGCGCGCAATGCGGTCGGTAGAGTCAGTGTTTGCTGCGTAATAACATTTTTTATATTTTTTAGAGCACGATACTTCGTAGTAATTATAAATTCAATTACAACAGTTGTATGCGAAATTAGAGTCAGTGTGTTCGCCGATTGCTATTTAAACGGACGCGCTAATAGTCATTTTTTTTTCTCTTTTTTTATATATCCTTTTTTTTCAAACATTCGCTTTCGGTAGTAGAGTCGCAGGTTTCGCAAGAGGATATAGCCTCTCCTGGAACTCAAGAATGTAAGTATCTCTGTATATTGTATTCTAATCTATTTTATTATTCGTATTTTGATCGAACTATTATCATTTCTTAGCGTTAATTAGATTAAAAATTGTTATCTTAGCGTTTCAATTTTATAAGAATTTTAACAGAATTTCGATTTTTATTATTATTAAAATTTCAGGTTTGAATAGAGTTTTATTTTTTATTACCTTAAACTCTTTAAACTACGAACGGTATATTTTTAGAAGAAATTGTAATATTTCTCTTATTTTGTTTCAGATTTTTAACAATTCCCATTTTTTCCTGTGTTTTGGGAAGGACGCAGTGATGCTTCAAAACTAAGCATGTAAGAATCTTTATATATCGTGTTCCAATTTAATTCTTTGTCTTTTGCTTTGCTTTATTATTAATTAAAGAACAAAGTCTGATCTTAAACTTTAATATCAGAATTCCAATTGTTATAGTAATTGGAGTTTACCACCAATTTAACCTTTCCATTATTATTAAAGTTCAAAGTTTTCATAGAATGTTTCATATTTCGTTATCTCAAATTTTTTGGCTAATCATCACTTTATTTTCGAAATAAATTATTCATGTAAAAAAATTATTCGCACATATATATCGTTTATATATAATAGTTCATATTTTGTTAAAGGTTTATCAGTTCTTCCTCTTCCTCCTGTTTCCTAAAAAGGAACTAGCGGGGCTTCAAAAGCCAAGAATGTAAGTAATTTTATAATCTGTACCTCATTTAATTCTATTCCTTGTATTCAAATTGAATTGAATATTGTCATTATAATTTTAATAGAGATTAATCTTCTACTACTTTAAATTTTTCAAGTAATCAACATTATCTTTAAGAATAAATTATAATATCCATGTTTTGTTATAGTTTTATTCTATGGGATTACATGGTTCCTCCTTGATGATGGCCTTCCTGAGCAGTATCGATGACTACGTTCCCCGCATCTTATGGTAAGTCGCACGATAGTACTTGTTCCATTCGCTATAAATTTAAATAATAAAAAATAAATTCACACAAATATCATTTCAATCACAATCTGTAATAACAAAGATTCGTTATTAAATACAGCGAATCACAGATATTAGTATTATTAATTTTGTTGTTAAATTATGATAAATGGTACCAAATTTCGTACCATCTATAATTTCTTTGAAAAATAGACACAGTCTTTGAATATTTTTGATTAAAATTGAGATTTACTTTTATTGTGTTATATGCAATGGCCACTGACCTTCGTCAGTCGATTTCAGAAAAATGATACGTAATATTAGAGTGTGCAATTTATGTGCCAAATTCGGATTTCTTTCTTTTCTTCTTTTTTTTTTTTGTCACTAGCAAATTAAATAGCATTGTAAATATGGTAAAGCACTCTTCGCGATTTATTTCGAGAAATTTCTATTTTGTTATTATGGATGTAATAAATTAGCGTCGCGAAATAGAAAAATATTCTACTCGCGGTTTGTTCGGGACTCTATCGAGTGGATTGCCCTTATGGCTATTAGATCTATTTCTTTTTCAGCATCCCCCTGTTTGTTAATGGACAATATATGCGTTCGATGCTGATGAATATTTTAAATTTATTGTTGTATCACTTAAAATCATTATAAATAATTTTATTTCATAATTACATGCGTATTGCATTTCAAGAAAAATGCGAGATGATATACCAGTATGTTTGAACTGTATGATAAAAAAATTGTCTACTAAATGAGAATGCAAAATAGTGATAATGAAGTTAATAACATTTTATAGTATATTAATTTACTTGAAATATATCATTATATCGTTAAGATTTTATTTCATTATTTCGGGTATTAACAGTGATCGTTTGTTATTAGAGTTATAATTTTCTCGTCCGCAGTATTTTTGATTAATTAAACGCACAGTAATTTTATAAATGTTTCAATTTATCGTGTATAAATCAAAATTCATTCGCGATTATCGTTTATTTCCAAGAATTTTGGATAGAAAATGTTGTGTGAGCGTAATTCGACGTGAATTCGACTCGTCGCGTTGACAAAAGAAATGGTCATTTTGTCTTTCTAAAAACAAGTTAAATAGTTTTAATTCCAACCAATCTTCACATACTGCTGTTCTAAATTGTATCGATAATATCGCATGTGACAAGAAAATGGTAAAGCAGTCACACGTAACTCCCAAAATCGTGTAACAATGAAAAGATTTGTGCGTTAGACGTATTCTCTATTTTATTATACAGTACGATTTTATATCTGGTTCGTGGTCTCGTTTATTATGTTGGATTTATCTCGCGTCTTATCTATGCTGATAGGTGTATTCTGCCCTTCGCCTCTATGGTCTTTTTCCTATACTGTGCAAATATAACGTGTATCGATATAGCAGGGACCTTTTGTAGGTAACAGGTGCGATCATAACTTCGGCCGATAAAATTTCTGAACTTCTTATCGCCATTATTTATTCAAAGAGTAAAATATTGAAAGAAAAGGTTGTGGAAAGGAATTCAATTAATATTGAATATAAGAAGACTTTTAAGCCGTTTTAAATGTAATAAATAGTTAAAATATTTTTCTTCGTACCTTATCTATTATTCTTTCTTATTTAACGAGATTAAAAATACCTACGTAATAATTTACACGTATTTTTTACACGTATTTACACAATTCTTCTCGTAATATCGTCTAACTTAATACGAATCATTATTAAAATCTTAACAAATCAAAATCCAATCGCCTATATATTTCTGGAACATGATGTTTACGGTAGTTCAATGAAATCGTAATGAAACCGCTTCAGGGCAAAGTAAGCGCAATCTCGACGTTTGTTCTTGTCGTGGGTAAGACCATAAATCAGTCAAAATGCAGGATATCGCTGAATCTGTTGCGTGAAAGGGTCGAAAACAATGAACTTTCCTAGGACAAGAGAGTACCGTTACTTGATCCAGTTACTGACGGCGTTCCTTGAATGATCAAGGGGTTAGTATCGTCACGTACACGATGCAGCGATGATGCCTTTTTTCTGACAAGGGCGACAAGGACAAAAAAAAAAAGGGGCTCGAGCGTGCTTTCATGGGCACACTAAAATATTCATTGTCTGAAAATGGGCGTTTGTTAGAGTGTGTATAGTCGGCCTGTGCCTCAAGTGGCGAGAGGTCTGAAATACAGCACGGCCGAGTAGGTGTGGAGGCGTTCCTATTATATCTCAAGGCACGAATCCGCTCGAGACTGGGGTTCACAACCCTACAGAAATTCAATATCTTGTTACGTGGACGCGTAATGGGTGTTCTTTCGATCGGTCGATGATGCCCACGACGACGAGTTCAAAGTCGAGTACGATTGAGCTTCGTGATTGGGGAAATCCATTTTGGATAAATTTTTTTTCGAGCCCGCTACCACTTACATTTGCGCTGGACAATTTCTTTTTAATGATAATGTCGTTGAATAGCCCGCTCATGGTAATTTATACATTATTAGAAAGGACTTTATAAAATTGATGATTAGAATCGTTGGGAATTCTTTTAATTATGTTCACTGAGAGATATAATAGATACCAAACGCAATCGGAATTGTACATAACGTTCATTGGCACGCGAACTATCGATGCAGCAATATTATCAGCGCAATCGAATTAAGCTGCCTTTATTATCTTTCGTCTGGGAATGGATCTCTCGATTCGCTCCATATTTCGATGGAATTTTTCAGAGACGTACGAATTACCAGTGGACCGACGAATTTGCGATTTATTTTCTCGAATATTTAACGTTCTGCATATAGAATGTTATTAAACGAAGCGGATATGAACGCCGTGACATTTTAAATCGCACGATATGTTCGTTTTATTTGCAACCGTGTCCTCGCGTGAAAAGTTTTAAAATCTTGAAACAAGCAAATGAAGTCAAGTGAGGAAGTAGAACACGATTTATAAAGCAAATAAGTCCCGGCGGAGGTAGTTGAAAATTTCCAAACAGGCGAGTTAAAAATTCCAAGTTTTCATGGCAGCCGAATATCTGGTGACATGGCACGCTTGAATATAATCTCGGCTCTAGCACGACAGAGCTTACAAACGCCAGAGGGTGGCGTGAAACTAAGGTTGACTAGGACTAAAAAGGGTTACCTCTGATACGACGTGGCGACCAAGCTTCCTCGCGATGAAGCACGTTGTTTCCTCCGAAGAATATGGATTTTATGCATGAATAAAGAGACGAGGAGTCGATGCACCCTTCGCTCCAACAATTTCCCTTACCCGTATGTCTTCGGACGACTAATTCGGCTACATTGCGCCGCTGTCACCACTACCGCTACACGCGGCCAACGATGACGTTGCAGCCGCACCTGCATCCGCGAATTTGCATGCATAAGCACGACAATCCGCGTGTTTGCTCGTGTCGCATATTCGATGTAGACCGTATCGTCGATGCCGCTATCGCAACATTTTTTATTCCATTCTCGTGTACATACATCTTTAAATATTTTTGGAATACTGCTTGAGGCTGCATAATTTCCCGCTTGCCTTTCGAGACTATCAGATTGCGATAGAATCACGTCTCTGTATAGAATAGACGTGGTTGAAACAAAATTTTTACATTCGCTTGAAACTTTCACTGTACGTAGGTGTACGTTTAGTTTCGTTTTTCGAAGATTAATACGAATATGTATATATATATGTATGTGAATGCACGTACGGGAAACCAAACCGTTACGAAAAATATTTTCTCGATCGCATAATGCCAGGGCAATAACGTGGTGAGACGCGAGTCGTATAATTGTAATCGATGACAGCGAGTGACCCGGCCCGGCAATTAAACCCGAAACGGCTACGAATTCTGACGGAGCGATGAGAATTTATTAAAGCAACGATAATTGCGTTCAGTCCGATGGCAAGCGCGCGCGATCCTTCTCAAATTGGAAATCCGCGCCCGGGGCGACGTCAGTGACGAGTCGCGTTTCGTAAAAAACGTTCGCTTTTAACGAGATTTTAACTCGAACGTCGAATCGTAAACGGTATCTAACCGTGTCACGTTTTCTTCGATCTATTTTATTTTTTTCACGATCCCCTGTGAAATATGGGTGCATATAGAAGCAGAAGCGAGAGTCGATCCCAATAGATTCGTCGCATCTTGAAGGATTTTTTTGGCCGCGAATACCGTCGACGACAGCAGCTAGATCAAACCGGCGTTCGTCTAGCGTGCCGATTCGATTGATTTCCGATTCAGACGAGACTCCTTTTCTACCTATGGATAAACTATGGATACCCGGTGCGGGCGAAACGACGTACAGGGCTAGGTGAGAGACACGCGCGAGCTAAGAGTCGGGGTGAGTTAGATAGACGAACAGAGAGACATAGACAGGAAGCGAGAGGGAAACAGAGGGCGGGAAAGGGATTCGAGGTGAATCTACTCGGCGCAGTGTGTACCTCCTATTCAGAATCATGCGGCATGGCTCGTAAATGGAATAATCAGTGACACGAGGGAACATGGAATACGCTGTTGTCCCGGTTCTACCCCTCCGCTCCGGTTTCCCTAACCTCCTGCTTTCCTCTTTGCTTCTTCCTCTTTCCACCGATGTCGTTGTGTCAGCTATCACCCCCCTCCCACTATGGAAACCATCCCCCTTGGTAGTTGCGGTGATGAATAATCCTCAGATCCACGGCGAGACGGCGAGTTGCCGAGGTTAACAAGTGAAAACGTCAACGACGGATACGACGCGAACGGAGACAGGGAGAGACGCCGCATGGCGTGCTGTTTTCCTCGTTTTATCATGGCTGAACGGTGACGAAATTCAATTCTCGTCGTGTGGCTGGCCCATTCGTGGCTTATTCTTCGCAGGGAAAGGCCGAAATGAATGACTCTCTGGGTCGAGATTATCCGGGACGTTGAGTCGCGAAGCAGCGAACCCGGCCGACTCGCTTGAATTCCATTGTGATTCGGTTCGAGGATCTCGATATTGTTTCGCGGTCGGTTTCGTTTCCCTCTATTTCTACGCGACGGGAAATTGTCGTGAAACGTTGCCTCGAAGAATTTTTTCTGACTGCTCGTTTGTCATCGTACTATTCGTCGGTAGAAATATAAATATTTCTAGCTTCTTCCGCGAAACTTTAGATTTTTCTACGAGTATTGAAACGTACAGCGCACGAGCTCGTTTCGATGTATCGTTGATGGTTTGCAATTTGAAGAATTATTCGTCGCTTGTAATTGGAACGTTCGTCTAGGTGTCGCCTGTAATCACAAAATTCGAGTCGACGTTGCCTGTAATCTGCAGATTCGCTCTTACCGAGCATCGTCATAATTTCTAAATATAAGGTTCCTCGGGTAATCGCATTTGATCAAATTTGTCATCGGAACTTGGCTCGCCAGTTTCTATTGCGCGTTGCGAAAACAATTTTTCTTCGTAATCTGCTTTCGGCGCGTGTCAAGGCGACGATGATCTATGAGAAAGAGATATTTATCGCGGATTCGTGCCCTCATCAAGTGGGTGACGGCAATTTCTGGAAAATGAAACGCAAAATCTCTCGCGACTTATCGGTAGATGATATTGCCGCGTTAGTGGAATGGAACAGGGATGGAAGAAAAACGACCAAAAGGAAAAATGGAGGACGAAAAAGGTTGAAAGCGAGAGAAATAGGGAGGAAGATGGAAAGGGATGGAGATAAAGCGGTAACGAAGATAGCGGGAGAAGAAGGAACGACCCCAAAGGAGAGGTTGAACCGATGGTACTTCCAGACGTAAATTGCAAATGTTCCGGGGAACCGAATAATCGGATAATCAGCCAGACTGTTCTGTCTCCGTTTGCAATTTCCAATATCTGGCTTCCTCGAGACATCGACCTATAGATCAACGATAACTTATTGTTGGAATAAAAAATACTCGCTCCGCTACGCATGCATTTAAAACTCTTTATTGTCTAGATAGAAAAGGATTTCTCTTTTGTTGACGGTCGTTGTAGTTTCTTCTCATGTTTCCTTTTATTTCGCAAGGCATTATTGTTCCGCGTCTAGACGCACGATAACTTTTGTGAATCCGATGCGATCGCGTTAAACGGCTGCGAAAATATTTTTGTTTCTCGTTAATAATACGGTTCTCCGAGCGATCTATCTGGGGATTCGATGCAGCGTGTTTGAAAAATGCGAACCGCTTATAATCGAGATCGGAAACGATTAATCGATCTCTTTTTTTCTCTAAAAAATAGTACCGTTATTGAATGGATGTGTCACCATAGTTCGCTTCGTTCAATATCGTAAGCCACAGACCGCACACCACTGACCGAGTACCAGAAGTCTATACTAACTTTGCTCGTAACAAGACGGTTGATTGGTTGCTTGTATCTGTACTTAAATTCAATTTCCCCATCTTCTTCGTAGTTACTATTTCTGTAGAATACAGAATACTCCTCCGATCGATTCGTTCAACTTTCTTACAAAATAATTCAATAACTAATCGACCACAAACACAGAACCGTTTGTCCGTCGAGTCCTCTTCAAGTTTTCGTCCGAGAAAGTTTGAATAAACCGCTACGAAAGATAATCGTGAAAAGACATAAACTCTTCCGTATGTTGTTCTTGTTAAAGTTCGTCAAAATCGATACGTGTACGTAGTTGGTAGCGTGTGTATATTACAGGCAGCGTTAGACGCGAACGTGACGTGGCGACAGCCCGAGAAATCGAACAGAGCGCTGATAACTGGTAGCTATTAGCGATAACAACTTCTGACCGGAAGAATCGTTTTGCATAGTAAGGCTACCCCATCGTACAGTTTCAGGTAAACTTCTCTCGTCCGTCTGTCTCTCCGTTTTGCCCAACTTCTCATCATAAGCAGTTCCTCGTGATTGTCTGTCCACACTTTCTTTGTCTACTTTTTATCAAACTAGCAAGCAAGTGGGAACAAATGACAGTACCAAGAAACCATACATTGTACAACGGTGATATTACGTTGGACGATCTGTTTCACGAAAGTTTCTTTCTGATTCCAACAAGAAAGGTGATTCACGGCTTAAAGGCATTTTGGAAGATTTCAGCGGTTTCTCCCGAACGCCGATCGATTCTATCCGGAGAAATTTAAAACAATATTTCCTCAGGCAGCACGAACGAAAAGGAAACGCGGTAAGTTCCATTCTTCGTGTCCGTGAACGTGTATCTATCGTCTTAGAGATATTTCAAAATTCTTACAAGGCGAGAAAAGGATGAAAACACGCGTGATTCGGTTTAACCTTGTGTTTCAAAGACTTTTATAGGATAAAGGAAACTAGGACGTCAGTATTTCAGAAGTCGTAGAAAATTGATGTTGAAGTGCCCGAAAACTAGTTATAGATATTATATTTGAATCGAGAAATAGGTTGGATATTTGTGATCACATGGGAATATTGACAACGCGTTGACAGCAAACGTCGGGCAGAAATACAGTGTTTGTAATTGATAAAACGCGTCGATGGTACTTTCGACAGTTATAAAATTCAGAATCCGATTTGTTTATCTCTTGTCAGAGTTAGTATGCAAATAATTACAGGTAATAAATTTGTTATGACTGTTATAAATTTAACCGCAGAATTGCTGCCTTTGGAATATGGCAAGGGTTTGACTACGCAGATCTCAAAGGATGGGGCTGTAACGTTGCACAGCCGGAAGTGCTCTCGAGGTCCCTTACAACCGGGAACTGCGGTCACGGTAAACGGTACGATGTTATCAAGGGCCAAACATAATCGATAATCGAAGTAGCCTTTTCGATGGTTCCTATGTACGCGGAGAGTCCTGTAGATCTTCCTTTTTCTTTGTCGTGGGTAAAAGAAGCTAGAGTCGAACGGATTGTCAAAAGGAAGTGAAACCGATGAGCCTTTAAAAGGTTTTAAGAGAGAAGATTCGTCTTGGAAACCCTCTTCTTTGAACAAGTGTAACCCGTTATGAATATTTAACGTGATCACTCTGAAGACAAGTGGCAGATAGGAATAATCAGTTCCGGACTCGATTGCATTGTTAGCCGATTTTAATAAGCTGCATTACGGCTTTATCCATTTAAATCAGAAGCAAAGGAGTAACCGGTCTGTTTTCTTATATTCATGCAAGCCCGGTAGTCGGGCGGAAATTCCCATGCGGTACGTAAGCTATCATGATCTCCAGTTTCTAATTACCAGATGCTATCCCGTGCTACCGGAGCAACTTGCGATTATGCCATCGCAATAATCGTTTAAAAGTTGTATGGGATACGCTTAAAACTATCCATGTTAATGAAATTGCCTACACCTAAGGACTTGTGTATATTGACTTTAAAATGCTGGAAAATCGCACACGTAGGTATAAAAGTTGTACGCGAACAAAATGATATCGAGTTTGAATCATAATCCAATGACAAACAGTATCGTCAGTGGATTCAATTTGAAGATACTTTTTTCCGTTAATGACAGGTTCGCGTGAGCTTCGCCCTGGTACATTCGTCAGATTTAACTTTAAACACGTTCGATCGAGCGAGGCTGACCGACCGACTTTCGACAATTTCATGAAACAACGCCTCTCGGATGCTGAAGCACCATAGCTGCAGCCTGATAATTAATTGCCATTCCAGCGATCGCATTTGCGTCACTACTTACCTGAAAGCGTCATTAGCCTGAAAATTCCTGTTTATCAACTAGATGTTTCGATACCACACGGTATAGCGTTTCATTATTATCGTGAAATGGAAACCCGAGGCCTTCCTCGTCAACCGGTGAAAGGACATTCTTCGCGGTTCGCGTTTTTACCTGTGTTCCGTTACTCTTTTTGATACCTTTGTCCCCCTTTCTTCATCCTCGTCTTTCTTTGTCTCCACGGCTCCGCATCCTCGTTCACAAGCCTTCCTTTCGTCGTCTCTTTCGGTTACGGGCGACCAACTCTACTATTCTTTCGCGTTTCTTCCCTACGCTTTGCTGTCTCAACTGGTGCAATTTGCTTCTCCTTCGTCCCCTCTCTCTCTCTCTTTCTTTCTTTTCTTCTGTTTTGTACATCCCTCCCCTTTTCTATTCGGCCTTCTTCAGACAATGAAAAGCCCTCGCTCAAAAGTAAACGGGAAACGATAGGGAATGCCACGACGATAATTGCTAGAGATTTCGCTTTTATCGCGATCAAAAGTAGATCTGAACGCGGTTGAATTTTAATCTCGAGCCTCTGTTCCGACACACTTTTTTTTATCTCTGTGGATCGATCGAAAAAATTGCCCTAGCGTTTCCATCTTCTGTAGCGCTTTTGACGCTCGATATAACGAACCTTGGTTTTTCGCACGATCAAACGCGCGGCTCTTCTTGTCCTGCATTTTCTAACTCGTTTTCGAAATATCGATCGTCTTCATCGACGTCCATTAAAATGTCAGACGTGCGCGATAATTTGTTTGTCGCGATAATCCGATGGCTCTGGTAGTGTGTAGCACATGCATGCGAAATTATACATTTAATAATCGGGATTGCGAAATTTGTAGCTGCGATACGCGGAGACCCTGCATTCAGCAGATGAACAGTGCAGCTTTACTCTAATCAACGTGTATTTCGGTACTGCGTTTACTACCGAAAATTAATTTGAGCACGAATTCATTTCAAAACGATGTTGGTCGAATGATTGAGCCTGGAATAATAAGACTAAATGACTAGAAATGCGTATGAAATGAATATATTCGAATTTGCGAAACTAACGTAACGACGCGTATGTTTTCCGTGAAACGATCATAATACGTATAAAGCTTTGTACACCGTCGAATATTAAAAGTTCTCCGGTTGCCTTTGCCTACCTCGTACACTTTCCCGGCGCTAAGAACGCTTTTAATGTTTCGAGTTGCATTAATCGTGACTATTTCGTATTTCCGCGTGGATTTTTTAAATAACTGGAAAATTTCGCGTTACCCTTTCGAGTTGATATTTAGGAATAATAAACCGGCGATTAACCGACGCGTCATCCGAAATTCCTATCGAATCACTTTGTGCGCGCTGTAAAACAAAAGGGCTCCAGTCCGAAATAATGAACTGGGGACAAAAGGCGTCATTTATTGCACCAACGCGATGCATTAAACATTAACCCTGTAAGAACAAGAAGAACAACATGGTTGAAGTGTCATGTATGTGTGTATCCGGGTGCAAGATCTCGCGTGCACGGCCGACACTCGAATATTAAATAAGCCGGGCCATCGGGTCGCACAATATGACCTCCATTGGCCAGTAATTATTAAGAAAAGTTTCACCCCTTGGTAGGTGCGAGGGTCGGGTAGACGAGATGCAGAGTTGTAAAGGGGTCGCTGGTGCGCTCGAGAGTGCACAAGGGTGAAATTTCGCGCGTGCTCACTTTCATATACCTTTACGCTTGCCAGATGCCGAAGGTCGACTGAAATTAACTTTTGTTACGTGGCTGCACACGTGAAATTTTCCATAACGCGAGTAAGCCAGTTTGTGGTAAAGCCACTCTCTCTCCCTTCTTCGTAAAATATTTTTTCAACAAATACGTGACACGCGGCAAATATCACGTTTCATACGAAATGATTTCATAGGGGAACAGAACGTCGTGGCGGATCGGAGAATTTTGCGATCGGTGGAGCCCTGAAACGTGATCTCAGAGAAGGATGAGAAGTTTGAAAGAACTTCTTGAAAATAAGTTTCATCCTCCGGATGCCGTTGGCTTTAGTTACTTTTAAGTGGGTCGATTTATTTCTGATACGATATATACGTTTAATCGAGTATTTCATAAAGTTGGTTCGCCACTCGGTCGAACAAGGAACAAATTTACGTATGAAAGTTTAAACAATATCTCGTTACGTTTTATTGCTCTTTATGCAAAGTAAATCCTCGAAACGAGGATCGGGTTTTTCCTTTTGAAAAACCAC
>NT_179893.1:777487-804142 GCF_000188095.3 Bombus impatiens | reverse complement strand
AAAACCCACGCTGATCCCGGCTATCTGGCCGATAATTATCGCCTAGTTCGCCTTTCGTTTCACCTCTTGACATCCTTTTCTGGGAGAAGCGATGGCGCGAGGCTGGAGTCAGGACAAAACAGGTCTGTACGTAGTCGACGTAGAACGAGGGAAACGCGTGGTTGCGAGAAAGAGAGATAGAGCAGAGAATCGGTGGTGGAGGTTGAGGGAGGAATAGGGGGTAGGAGAAGTACAGGGGCGGAATTTCGCGCGTGCTCCGCTTCATCCCCCTCGGTTACCGCCACCGCTGCCGCCGCTCGCCGCCGCTGCTGCTGCTGCTGCTGCTGCTGCTGGATGCTGAGGGTAGCTGGACCGCGCGCGTGAGGTGTCAGTTCTGCGCGCGACCTCTCCCCTGAAGGTGTCAACCTACTCGCGACCTACTCCAAGGTGTTTGCCAAAGTCTCGTGCAACTGACGTGCCTGTCCTCGCGCGTTTCTTTCTCTCCCTCGCACTCTCTTTCATTCTATCTTTTATTTACTCGCTCGCTTTCTCGCACTTGCTTTCTTTCTCCCGTTCGCGCGTTCTCTATTTTTCTCAGTCGTTTCTCGCCGAACAAAAGAAAGAAGAGCATCCAAGTGGACTTTTCTTTTTGAAAAGAAGAATCGGAAGTTCAGCTGTCCACCTGGCACGTGACACGCTTCACCAGCATTATCATGTTCGTCGAGATGTCCAGAGGCAACAATGTACGTGAAACGTTTTTATTGTGATCAACCGAATTATCTAACTATTCTTCCCTCTTTTTTCCAATGTTTTTCCTCTATCTTCTCTCTCTCTCTCCCTCTCTCTCTGTCTCTTTTATATTTCTCTCTCTCTCTCTCTCTCTCTCTCTGCATATTTCTCGTCTCCTCCGTTTCTGTTTTTTTACGTTCCTCCTCCTCCTCCGTTCTTTCGTTTTATCGTTAACGCGAGATGCAAGCAAGTGGATTATGGAAAAGCTTTTTTTGGGGACGTTGGATCGATCCTCTTCGAGTCGGTGGTACGCTTTCGATAAAGCGTTGACTAATGACGCGCGAGACAAAATGCATTGGACCCATCGGAATTTCGCTCATTTATCTTGGTTCCACCTCGTGGAGTTTCGTGCATGAAGCGTGCGTTATCAACGCTACGTAAACGTTAGTGATAACCGACTCGCGGTCCATGTATATGGGCCACGGTTCAGGTGCATTCGACAATACAAAATCGCTGCGTCATGATTTCTTGATGATGCACACGGTTTCATGCGTTTAGGCGAAATTGAACGTTCGATCGTAACGTAGTACAATAGTAATCGATTAATTTTGCGAACGTTTCATTTTTTCTAACGTGTGATCTAATAGTTTCATTTTACCGCTTGGAAGTTTTAGAGAATAAAGTGTTACGGGTCCCTCGTTAGCTAGGCTTTCGTATCGATGATGCATCATTGCCGCATTCCGTTTTTTTTCGCCGGAACGGCAAGATTATGGAAAAAGAACGAACGATCCTGAATAGATAGGCAGATATGAAATTTATCCGTCGTGAAAGCTAATTCCTCCGGTAGCGATAATTTATCAGAGTCAAGTAACTCGCCGTCTCTCGTATGATTAATTAACGTCACAGTCAGTAGTCTAACGCGTCAGGGCGGTCTCGTTTATTTCTCAAACAGCCAAGACATCTTTTTCGACGATGTTTATCGTCCATGCGAGTTTCTTTTTCATCGTGTCAGGTTTTTGTTCGTAGCTGTTGGCTCGTGTCTTTCGCACGTTCTAAACTCGCGGCGTTTCTTTCTTCTCGTTATATTTTTCAAATTAATCTCGTGTAAAAAAGAGTGATTGTCGTTCGCTCGCGCGGCGTTACAGGCTACCGTGGCATTTTAACGACTGGTCGAACAACAACAAGGATTTTAATTTAACGCGCGTTAAATGGTAAACACGTTAACGCGAAAGAATATCGTTGGTGCGTATGATTGTAAAAAGAAAATCGAATTCTTGGCCAGAGCGTGCGAAGTTGGTAGTTCCGTAGCGAGTTTGAAGCGAGTTTCGCAAATCGAATTCCCCCGGTCTTTCGTTTCAATCGTTTTAACGGAGCAAACTTTTGTCCGATAAATCGTGACTTTGGTAACCGCTTTGTCGTACCGCACCTCGAGAACGACAGTTGTAAAACGGCGGGACTACCGCGTTGGGTTTTATGATACACAAGAGTAATCGCGAATTTCGTCGCTTTCTAGACGATGTAATACGATCCGATGTGTTCTCGATCGCTAATTCCGATTGTTTCCTCGAGTTCAAAGGACCAGTTGCATTATGCAAACGAACCCAAGAAGTTAGCGAGTGCATTAGACAGGCGAACGATAATTGTTGCACGTGTAAAATTCACGATTAGATTAACGCGCATGTTCCGTGGGTTGGCTGTTGGAGTTTCGTTGCGAGTTTTTTATAGGAAAATCGAGCGAACTTTTACGGAGGAACAGGGTGTCGGTAGCGGAGTGGTTTTAAAACAATGAACGTGCAAGTTCCGTACAGTCTGGGACAGCGAATTTACGTATAATGTAGTCTAAAGAGGTTTCCGGTATAGTTACTTATATTAGTTTCTCCTCGACGAACGTTTTCCTTGCGAGATAATTTTGCATCGTGTTTCACGGACAGTCGTCCGACTAAATGTCCTTAATTGAAAAAGCGTAAATCCTGAAACGCTGTAAAGGACACCTAATCCTATTCCGGCTGATCCTCCATAGACAAGCGTGGGCAATTTTCATTTAATCGCGTCGTCTCTCGGCGATCTCTCCATTGCTAAATGTAGTTAAAGGTAAAGCGAAAGAAGAAGAGAGAGAAAACGAGTCGAAGTAATTCGCGCGAGAAAAAGAATTTCCACCTGGCCCTCTTATCCGATGTCGACTTGTAAGAAGCGCGAGCACCGTTTTTCCCTTTAATTTTAAATTTACGCTCCCTTTTCTATGGGACTTGATATTTCTTTCCGCTCGGTCTCGTCGGTGGTCGCTATGCTTCTCGCTACGGTCAAAACGTGATTTTCGTCGGGTATTCGCTCGAATACAACGTCACCATCATTCGGACGGCTGTCATCGACACCTAGTGACCAACGTAACGGTGTACACGGCCGACATACCATTCAGATTCGGGGTAATATTTGCGGACGATGAAAGCGTTGCAAGCGTCCGTTATGTGCCATTCCAGGGCCGTAAAATATTCATCGATCTACCATTCTAGGGTTGGAGCCATTATTTCTGTAACTTTTATCGGTCGCCGTGGTCGTTCGAAAACTCTCTCAGTGGTGGTTGACCGACAATCGTGGGAACGTAATTACGGGGGACGACGGATTAATTAATCTTCTGATTGCGACATCAAACAACCTCGGGACTCGAAGTCGATGGATTTATTAATTTCGTTCGTTCCTTGTGGCGCGATTCGATGATACGGGCATCGCCTTGTGAAAAAAGAAACAGAGAAGGGAAAGAAGAGAGTGCAGAAAGGAAGGAAAAGAGAAAATAAAAAGTGCGATGCGGCAGATGCGAATAAGAGGTTTCGATGGAGAGACGATCAATGTTACATTCGAGGGGCGAGACTCTTAAAACGTCGTGCGTCTAGTGAATCGCTAGTAAAATGTAGGTCGAGCGAAATTACACGTCACTTCTTATTACTCGCGTCGAATGAACCCCTCTGTACGTGAAGGTTTATACATGCACGGATGGTAACTAACTCGTCAATACCGAGGCAAAGATCGAAATAAATGGCCGTCGAACGTTTGTGTTTCCGAACGTAACGTTTCAATCACGGAACTGACACGCGAATCATTTTTCGACGTTGGACATGCAAATTCAAATTACCAACACTCTGATCCGAGAATGCGTCATTTGGTCTCGTTCGCCGTTTCTGTTTATTATTTTTTCTTTTTTCAAAAGAACAATCGAAATATATGAGCACGCGTTTCGATACTTGAAGCGACGATGATACACGATACCTATGGAACGATTTACCATGAGAAATTTTTATGCCATGAATTTATACGACCCGATTCGGTCGAACGATTCGTGTAATATTTGCACCGCTCTCGCGCTACAAATATTTCATACACATTAATGGAAGCATTTATCGTGGATCAATATTTTCCCAGTAGAGTTTAAACGGTTTTCGAGTTATCGTTTTATTTCTGAATACGGTAAAACAAATTAGACAACTATTAATATCCTTGTTTGCTCGTGACACGTTCGATTACATTCTATATATATATATCTACGTATATATTTCTGTATTCTCGTATTTTCTGCGAAAACCTCGGCTTTACCAACTGTTCGAACCAAATCTGCAAATTCCATCCGTAGCTACATAGAACGATATAAGGTCAAGTATATCCCTATAGCAGCATCTTGATTGCGACTGTGATTAAAACGATATCCGTTGATTACGACAAGTCTGTCCGAGTAGCATTGTCCGATATCAGCGAGCTTCCGAAAGCGGTGGCGGTCTGTTGATTTAATCTCGTTAGCTGCCTGTCTAATCCTTCTATCTCCGTCATCAACTCTTATCTCTAGCGATTAAACGCAAGCAAGTAGTCGCACGAAACGGGGCAAAGCCGTGGAAATAAGCATGCAAAGCGAAAGGGTGAGCGTCTGGCCGGCGGTAAATCGGCGCTAGCCTCGAAACTCTCGGCGTCGTTTTGTTAACTCGTCCAAAACTATTTTCACCAACGTGCGCGTTACCCGTGCACGGATGCTGGACGCTTGAAAACTGACGAACCCGCGGGGGTAGTGGTACCCGTAGCCATGAGGGGGATGATAGCGGCTGTGGTGGAGATTCGAAGAGTTAAAGGACATTACATAGTACGCTCAACAAAAGTTTTCCATGCGGCATGCAGAGTGGACACTGCTCAATTCCTGCCTGGTTCTTGAAATTTACATTCATCTCGTACGAATACATGTATTTGTATACGTATCTATATACATATACGTATATAGTAGTGTACATAGCTATTTTCTGTTCTCTTGGTCCTCTTCGACCGACGTACTTCCTCTCCGCAGTCCTTTTCCAGTTCCCCCGGTGTGCACGTATTTTCCAGCCTTGGAGAATAGCAGGTGAGTTTACTCGGGCCAACTTATGCCATTTGCCATTGCTCTACCCCCGCTCTGTCTGCCAGTTCCGAGTACACTCGTTCTTTAGTCTGGAAAGTTGCTGGCCCATCTCGAAAGTAAGCCTGCAAAACAAGCGGCACTGGCTGCCGCACATGCGTGTAATCGAGAGCTCGATTTATTTGCCAGTTTCGGAAATACATTGAGGCACGCCGAAAAGTTGCGTCTATGATTGAGAAACGATCCTGTAGTGATTTGGTAGAGCGAATTCTTGTATCTTTTTTTTTATCCGTATTCTTCGCAATTGTCAACTTAAACGATTAATATCGTTTAATAGCGAGTTGTGGTTTCGAGCATCTTCCATTAATCTTCATTTTACAAATTTAGTTTTAGTACTCCAGCCTGTCGTATAAGAATTCGTGCTCTCTTTACGCCTGGAACACATTGCACGCTTTATGGCCGATATAACTATCTTAATTGTCTACTTGTAAATGCAAACAATTTCTGCAACAAGATTAGCTTTTCCTCTTGTTTCTTTAACTACCTTCAACCACTCTGCTCACATCGTCGTATATAACTGTTAAAATCGTTTGCATAATCTCGTGTGAATTAATCTTTTCTGCATTTCTTTTGCTACGTGTAATTTTATTTCATGTCATATATATGTAACTGTACACGTACTCTAACAAAGGGTTTATCACGTTGATAATAACAAGTAAATAATATTAATATGTTAATATTAATAATGCATACTCTTTGAATCATGTACACGATAAAGATTAATTAAATAATAATTGGTTCATCGTTTGTATATAGTCAAATTAGTGGAGATTCTGGAAACGACTGGTCTTTCTATCGATTTCAATAATAAATCAATTTCAATGCGATATACATAGACCTTAACGTTGTACACGGTTGTTACCAAATACTCGTAACAAGATCCTTTTTAATGAGAACGAATACCGTATTAACTAAGCTTTCGATTGATATGAATTTTATTACAAGCGTAATGGAAACAGGAAGTAAACTATCGCGGAATTAACATCGATCGCAGCTTCTTCTTTCTGTTTCCCTCCGATAAAATCAGTGATCGTTATCGCGTTGCGTATTTAATTGACATTGTCCTGTATTTCGATTATACGCGACGCAAAGCTGTGGGCTTAACCACGTCTGTAATTTGCATCTGCAAGGAACAAAAATAAGCACGTCCCGTAGGACTGGAGTAAGCAACGTGGCTAATTTTAATAGGGAATTACATAGGGCATTTCAAAGATAGTATATCGCGGGAATTAATAAATATTTTCATTCCCCAAACTGGGCAAAGATAGTCCTTTACACAGTAACGATAAGCGAAATCCGATTATTCGATGTTGGGCTCAGATTCGTGCTGGGAAATCGATCGAAAGAAGATGTCTGCGAAGATCGAACCTTATAGATAGGATGGTGGAACAACGATAATGAGCGGAATACTTTTGAAAATCGCAATGAAATTTTGCCTTATCTGAGAAACGATTTTGGAGAATGGAAGGAGTCAGCAAGGCGAAGGCGGAGCAGAGGAGGAGAGCCAGTGAAACATGATTCCGCATTCCTTGGTATTCGCTGGATATAACCTTCGTTCCACGCAAAATTAACGAAGTTATTCGCGGAGATACGGTAAAAGTTGGTAACGGCTCGGGACTGGAGTTTTGTAATTTGCGTTATTGTCGAAACGGTCGGAAAGTCGAAAAACGGAGATAGCGCTTCATACTTTGCGACTCGAGGAGATTGGTCGGGAAGAACAGATCTGCCTGGTTCTCTCCGCTAAATGCATCCAAAACTAATTCGAAGGATCGATCGGTCAGAAATTCTTCGTTGGTAGTTGGAGAGGAAAAAGTTGTTCGGCTAAAGACCGCCCCTAGTCTCTTCTCGCGCGTCGATCCCACTTGAAAATTTGTCAAGGCTCTCTCTGCGAAAGAATCTCTTCCGTGGCGTTTCTCGACGTTTAGTCACACAAAAGACGCGACTTTTTCAAAATCATACATAATATTTGCACGATATACTTCGAAATGCATGGCACGAAAGCGGTTTCGTATGCCGCGCCGCTGGTTTTTCAAATCATATAATTAAGAGAGTAAACTCATTTACGAATCCTACGAGATGCGAGTTAAAGTAACTGCGAATTAATGTATTAGAGGCGGACTAAATACGACATCGTGCAAAAGGATTTACGCGGAGGTTTTCGCTTGGGATTTTTCTAATTATCATACTTTTAATAACTCCGTGACAAAATTATGAAGTTACGGTTGAAGCGTACGTTTGCGAAATCTGAATGAATTCGTATCAGGATTATGTTAGCGTCAAGGGTGAGATATTACGGCGTCGTGTAATCGATAGCCAGGGCAAACAATATTGGAAAGCCATGAGAACGTACGAAGTTTCCATCATCAAGCAGTACAACACGTGCACGCGATACGTTCGCAATTAAACCGCTATAACGTAAGAGAAGGTGCCCCGGGTTAACGTAACGTGGCGATGTCTCTCGTAGCACGGGGTGTCCTTAGAACGACATACCGTATCCGTAATATAGCATACCGCGGCATAATGCAGCATAATAAACTCAGAGTAGACGACGTTCTACGGTCTGGCCCCTGGAGTACGCATCGCGATATAGCATTATCGGCTTCCTGGCTATAGCGTAGCCGGTATGGCACAGCATAGTTCCGGTATACCGTATTCTATCCGTTAAGCTGTACGCTTTCCTCGCGCGCAGCCCCTCATTATCTCAACACAATGAATGCTCCCGCCCGGCCGGTATTGGCATTTGCACCAATTCCAATAGAATTTAATTGGAGAAGATTGAGCGGGTATGTGTGCACACATACGCACGTATATGCACACATTGACGGCTCTCGAGCGAAAAACGAGCGGCTGGTTGTAGCCGATCTGGCTGTTTGCCGCGCTCATCGTCCACCCTCTTCTATCTTTTATTTCTCTCTTTTATTCCTCTCCTCTTTCTTTTTTTCTTCTCTCGTTTGAGAAGGGACGAGGACGCTTAATAGTCAAGACGGCTATGGTCGAGGACATTCATATTTTTGGTGGAGTTTGAACGAACGGTGTCAACACGCCAAGTTTCTGGATCTAGTCACCGGTCTAAGTATTATCCAGCATTGAAACAGTTTAACTTTGCTAATCAGTTGGGAATTGCAGCGTTCTGCGAGCTAGAGCTTTCTCTCTCTCTCTCTCTCTCTCTCTTTTGGCTTCGAATCTTCTCCGTCGTGTCCCTGCTTGTAGCTGAAGTTGAACTAAGCCTAGCTGAACTGTATCTGCCAAATTGCATTATCTCTACTAAAATTTATCGATAAGACTCATTGCAAAAGTTTATGTACGAGGGAGTTAATTTTACACGGGTTTAAAGAGGAATTTTTATCGCCCTAAAACGGCTCGATCCATCTGGGTTTAGGAAGGTACAAGAGCGTGTTTCGTGAAAAGCAGAATGCAAGTCGAATCGTGTATATTGTCTTCGTTCCTTTCTTCACACACCTCCAGAGAATACAACGTTTACGGGGACAATGTCGGTTTTCTCGTTGGAAGGTAGGTAGGTAGCTATTGTTCCACTGTATGGTTTTCAATGCGCGTCTTGGAGGCAGTGAAAATTTTACGCATTCGGTGGCAAAACAACCGTAACTAGCCTTCGGTTTTTCGCGGTATAATCGAAGATGACAAGCCGTGAGAAAATTACGAACTTTCGAAATAGGAATTAGAAGAATACGACAGGTATTTAGAGATCTATTTGGTCGACGATTCTACTCTTTGCTTGGAACGAAACGTTTCGGTTGTCGCTCAAATTTCCATGTTTCTAAAAAAAGTAGAGCGACGGTGTTGACAACGGCGGGCGTGCTTTTCGACGATGTAACCGTCGTGGATGGTTCATTTGCAATTGAAATGAACGTGGACGAATCTGCAATTCCTACAGCATATTCTTTCGATGGACGAACGAGATAATGGAAACAGATCGACCTTTATTTCGTTCGCCTTTCCAGAATAGCGGGCAACCAAACAGCAGCACGGACAGGAATTTTTTGTTTCAAGTAGTTATATTCCGTATTTACATCCCGAACCGGCCGGATTACAGGACAGTTTTACATTAATTGTATAGAGGCACGGCGCACAATCAGTTTCAGGAATTTAATTTGTTTTCAATTTACCCGGCGAACGCACGGCAAATAAAGGTCTGATGGAAGGTAACACATGCTCGTCTCGTGTTTAATTCCAGGAAAATATAACGCGCTAGTCTATGTGTGTAATCGTTCGTGTGGCGCGCGGCCGCGGAGCGCGCGGAGTTAAAAGTGTTCCACGACGAAATGTATCGGCCACGGTTTTGGCCGTTGGCGTCGGATCGATATATCGGAACGGATATAACGTGGCCCATAATTCACTCTCGGTTATAACGTAATCCTTTAATTCGTGCCAATATAAATTAGAATAAGCTCCGATCTGTCCGGGCTCGAGACCGCCCTTTTTTTGGTGGAGGGGGATATCTCCACTGAGTTATACACCGTGTTCGTTCGATATTCTCTGGTGCAGCTTCGAATTATGATTGGTAGCCTCGAAAAAGCGGGCAGGCGTGTAGTGCATTGAATCGGGCGAAGATGAATCAGCAAACCTTTTGCCGTATGATGTAACGTTTAATAAATTCATCGTTCTCGTCAACCGAATACACAAAGGAAGCACGCTATTCGAACCGTGTCGGAGGAGAAAAATGGTGCGCGTAAGATTAATTCGTGAGAACGAGTAACGCGTTTATTGATTTAAACGCCTTGCTACGTATTTATCATGGGCCATCGTCGCGCAAGGCGATTACGAGATCTCAAAAGGTATGAAGTTCTCTGTAAGCATAAATCACGCGCTCGTTCATAACTTTTCAGCTTTCTAAGTGGATTTTCGCTTTTCTCATAGACATCCGCTGTACTCGTTTGACATTATGTCTGATACCGTCGAGCAAGACAGCCTGCGCGTAAGAAACATGGGCTCGTTAGTCACCGTTTGGCACTTTTCGATAACTGTAAATTACGAATCGATTATCAGTCACGTTGTTGATTTTGTCATACTCGTACTCAACGAACGTCGAACGGAATCGTTTATCGCAGATGATAAAATCTGCTCGTCATAAAATTTCGTTGTCGAAAATATTTTCGAAATGTGATTTATCGCGTATGTGGATGGCATACAAAAAGGGCAGTAAATAACTCATTTGGTTTGTCACGTTTCATTCTTTGGATTGTTGGTGCACTCGCACTCGCTGAAAATGTATCGATGATCGTTTGTAGACCTTTCATGCAATATTCAAACGCGACGTAGAAACATCGATTTATCTTTAGCAAGGAACGATGGAAAACAATTTTCTGTCGCGAACCTAAGACGACGTCCCTGCGGTGAACGACTTCAGCCGGTTATCGATTTAAACGTTTTACTACCTTCATAATCCGTCGCGGTTTCAGAGAGACAGTGACGCGAGCCTTGAAAGTGGATGATCCTCTTCGCGTGCATAAACCACCTTAATGCACCTACCGTGAGAGTGCATCATCATTCCCTGCAAATGACACGCCGTCCATTCATTTTCTTTTATCTCTGTTTTGTCCATTGTGTCGGCGCAACAAAAGCCTCGTAACGATTTAATAGAAAAGATCCCGACGTCTTTTGCTGTAACTTTTCTTCTTTTGTCAGGATACGAGATTGTAAGCAGAACTCGTTCTACGCTGAATTCAGCGGTTCGATCGCACTCGATGGCTCTAATTACGTTCCATTTTTTAATCCTGTGTAATAATCCGCCTGTTGATAACGTGGACCGTGTTTTTACACGGAAACAGAGACTTTTAACTAGCATCTGTAGGATTTATGTTTAGAATGTTAAAATCGTCATTGCCACAGAACCGATTTGTCGTTATTAATCCGTACGAGCATTAGTGACGATCGAAAGAGATGGAAAATAGCAAGTCGCTCCACACAAAATACCTTTGACACAAAATACCTTTGAAATTGAGTACTTCGCGTATCTCTAATTGCACTGTTAATGAAACGGGATCGATCTAGGTGAATATAGAGTTACCGCATTCGAATTATTATGAAATGGTCGTATTCTCCATTATATGTATTTTTATCCCCTATAATATTTGGACCTTAGTATATCTCGTTATTTTCCGCGATAACGAGAGGATGCATCCTGTCCGAATTAATACGACGCGATATCTATAATCGCAATTCGTTCGGTCGACTTTGACGTCATTTTAATGAACCATCCAAATTGATTATTGGACATAATGCTACACCTGGAATATACCACTACGGTTTCAATGAAACCAGCATTTGAGTTGGGTTAAAAGACCTCATACCTCTTCGCGTACATAAACCGCCTTAATGCACCCTCGGTAGCAGGCCATTACACCACGCACACCCCCTCAACCCCTACACATCCTCTCATCTTCCCGCTGACTTGCGCTTCGCGTTCACACATTTACAGCGTCGCGTTCACACATATTAACCGTGGCCATTGATACGGACGAACGTACACGGACGCGAACCATGCCTCCTCTGTACCACCATTCAGCTTTCCCCTTAACGCATATTTACGTTGTATCGACCAGCTAGTGGGCGAAATTTACACTACCAGCAGCAATACATTATTTCCGCGAACATTAGCGTACTGACGTTATTGCATTCTCGCTGTCCACTGGGAATTGCACACGACTTCCGTGACAATGGATCCTCGCGTTCTCATACGAAACATTGCGAAAAAAAAGAAAAATAAAAAAGAAAACAACAAAAGCAAAAAGGAAAAAATTGTTCCAATCGTTGAAAACGTTCGGACTGATGTTTCCTTTTTTATCAGACTCTACAAGAGGACTTGCGTACAATCGGTCGGACGCTCGCAATAGAGGCGCGTGCTGCTATTTAAAAACTGCCTTTTCGTATCGAATCTTCCGCGTTTTTCATTCGTTTCAGGAAGGCAGTTTTAAAATCCGACGAGCATCGATAACGATAGATGGCCTATAAACTGTCCGCTCGCTCGGTTTTTGGGATGTTAGCTGGATGTTGATCGGCATCACGTTTACAAGGTTACGTGCCGATAGATTTCATCTCAGGTTATATATGCTTTCTTCTATCGGTGCTCTTTTTCCTTGGCCCGACCACTTTGCCTATAAATTTTGTGTCTTTTGGTTGTAATCGACCAACGAGAGTGGCCTATCCTCGAGACGCATATTCGCCGACATGCATATGATCTGCAATGAGAGCGTTTACAGCCATCGAATAATTCCAGTCGAGTTTGAAAAATTTAGTCCTTGAGCGTTACCAACTCGAATCCACGAGGGACAGCAAAGATTTTGTCCGCCTCTCTTCTATTTCGTTGACAAGATCCGCCTTAGTGAAATTTTACTGCGAGTTTAACGTCGTTGCGACAACCTGTTCCCCCTATAACCTACGTTCTTGAAATTTTCCTCCATCGTTGTTTTCTATCGTCTTTCGTCAAACTTCAGCGCACTGACTTTGGCAATATGGAGCGTCAATTTTGTTCATGGATCAAATTCTTCTCTTTGAGTTTTATAAAATTATATTTCTCGATTCAAGACCTGTAATTCCTTTCCCAAGTTTCCGATGCTTGCTTCCTAAACTTTTCTTTCCAACGTACGCGAAAAACACACAACCCAACAACCGCGATGTTCAACAAACCCAATTTAACCATGTACCACCGTTTCTACAATTTTGTTACAATTACATGTCAGCGTTTTTTCAAATACAACGTTTTACTCAGGATACAGAAGATATTTCTACACAAATTTCATTGATATTCTTTCCCTCTGCTGCTACGGGGCTATAAATCAGCGAGCTCGCGTCGCATAACTATTCAGTCTCTTGTTTGATTATATCCTCGCACGCAATTTGCGAAGGGATTTGAACTTTTCCTTGAAAACTCCGATGGTACGAGTAAACGAGCAGCTCGTGATAAATATTTTCTCTGGACGGCAGAGGGTTAATATTCCTCCGGCTCTCTTATTACGCCCGAGACAATGTTACACAGCGACTAGCAGCCACTTCGGAAAGTTAAGCAATGAATTAGTCGGATGGATACTTACTCTCGTGTTACGGCCACCGTTAGCTGAGCCAAGTCGCGTTGGAAATATGGTATTCTCTTTTCGACAATTGAAACTCGGTTACCCCCCGAACTTTTCGATAAAACACTCGTGACGGAGTTCGACGCGAGAAAATTTCGCCGGCGTCCCTCTTGGTTCCGTTTCTTTGTCAACTTCTGGTTTTTATTTCTCCACTCCAGAGAGTGAGCAGGTGGGGCGAAGGAAAAGTAGAAAGGAGCACGCGAGCCCCGTTCATCAATGCGTTCCATAGGAAGTATTGCAGCTGCATAAACTTCATTATTTAGACGATTCGCCAGTTGAAAAACAAATATACCGTACCAAGTAGAAAGCTACAGGATCACAGTGAGCATTCGCGTCTGGAAATTGTTTATGAACATTAAACAGAGAACATCGCTTACGGAAAGTTAGACGGATGATTTTATTTCCCTTTTCCGCCTTACTATAAAATTCAACGAGAACGAGAACCTTTTTACAGGGATTATAACGGAGAAAATCCCCTTGTTCGTTTAATAATGCACGCTTTGATATATTAACTGCCTGTTTTTTTCTCTCTTTTTCCATGTATGTCGTTAAAATGTAAAACGTTCAGTTGGTAGATTAGAAAAACTCGTTGTCCGATAACGAGTTTGAAGTAGTGTACACTCTGCGAAAGTTAGCTGCGCATTGACGACCGGTGCGTGTATACACGTTCGCACAAAGGCGTGTCGAAACTCTCGAAACGAAATTTCATATTCTCTTAGGTGCATTTAGTAACAGGAGCACAAAATGGAGGATAACGGGAGAGCAAGAGAGAGGGAAAAAAAGGAAAAGAAATTTCGAGCCAACGCAACGACTGATATAAAATATTGGCATATATCAAAAAATTCTAATAGTATATTGGCATACAGAAAAGATGGGATTTGTGGTTTTCTAAACGGTTTGATAAAGGCTGCGCGATACCTTTAATAGGATAGCTCATGTACGATTTTCACGAAAATTTCCCCACGAATTTCGTCCCAAAGCCAGCTTTTTCTCTACTAGCTTAGAGTTTATATTTTCGTTCCACCGCTGCGGGCTTGACTGCCACGAAGAAACCCCCAAGGGTACAGTGACGTTTCCGTATTTTCAGGATAGCCTGACAACGGGGCGATAAAGTGAAACGGTGCGGATTCCCCGCGAATAGCCCGAGGGCCAGGTTACTGCTGCCTCTATTCGGTCAGTGATCTTGCCCGGTGTAAAAATATATTTATCCAGCCTCGTAAACTAGAAATTCCTCTCTCTTTTTCTCGCAAGATATACGAGATGTATACGCTTACGATTCACCTAGATTGGATAGCGTTTAAATTCGCTTGTGTGTATTATCTTTTGCGTATCTTCAATGCCATGTAAACGTTATAGACGACGGCGCGTTGAACGAAACAGCTTTAATATAAATAACGTTGAATACAATCGAACTTTCTACAGGAATCTTCTTTTTTTTTTTTATTTATTTTATTAATTCGTAACGATAGGCAATAGGTTGATGCGCTTTATCTTTGAAGTAAGATATTACATTTCTAGTGAAATTTGATAGAATTTAACAAGTAGGAATTTATAGGATCTTTTATAGATCTACCGGGGCACATGGGAGTCGATATGGATGGCTTCAGACTCGTGAAACTAGTTATAGACACTCTCAGATTAATTGAACCTGATACAGCTATCCGCGAATCTCTATAATCTAATACAAACAACATCGGACTCGTGGGATTCGTTATACGCAACGTCGGACTCGTGGGACAGAATATAAATCGTATCGAACTCGCATGCCTCGAAATAGAACACTTCAAACTCGTATCAATAAACGTTTGCTTATCTCGAGTTTCTAAAAGTCGATCACAGCCTTTCCTAATTTGTAAAATTCAATTGGCATCGTCTGAGGTTTGCAGCGATTGTTTTGCGGGGCGTTTTAACTTCGGAGAAGTTGATCGAATCCACATATCGAGTTTATAGAGTCTTGGCTGGAGCTAACTTGCATTCGTAAGATTAAAATACGCAACATTCAATTAATTGGAATAATTTTAGCCTCGCGGAAGTTGATTGGATCTATATAGCGAGTATTTAAGAATACCTTGGATTCAGAAAATCGGAGTACAGAACAAATTAGAGCATAAAGCATTTAATTAGTATCATATCAGGTGGATTTAGAAAATTAGAGCGAGCATCCTGAAACGTTGTTGGTAACGCGTCAGATTCATAGACTACAGTGGATTCGTGGAACTCGGTGTAGAACTCGAAGTTATGGAAGAATTCCAAAATCCCAGGGACTCTGAATGTTCTCACATTTCGACAACCTCTGCGATCCTAAGTACCGCAGTAATTCAAGCATCTGGATAGTTTTGGAAGCATAATAATCTTAGGTTTTCGACGATCTTCTTTAGGTTTCGATGATCTGTAGGTTTTGATAATGGTCTGGAATCTGTAGGTCTGGCAAAGAACACTGACAACCGTAAAATCCCCAAAACCTCCGAATCGGAAACTTACAAACTTCAGAAGTAACTCGAGCGAATTCTACGGGTTCGAAGTCATCCGTATTAAACCCAATCAGAACAGAGGTACTTCTAGCAAATCCTACCAGTTCGTAGATGTTTCTAACAATTTCGATAAATCGTAAATTGTCTCTATCAAACTTCTTTAAAGTAAAATGCTCTCTGTCAAGATCTTGAAACGCGGAGGATCCGCGCATCAAGTCCAACAAAGTCAGCTACGTAATTATCCTCTTTCGCAAAGGTAATGCTCTTTACGTCGAGTTTTACAATATTAAACTGTCGGATTATAAAAATAAATAAAATAGGATTTTTACGTACCTGCGGTAAGGGAGATTTCTAAGCGTGATCATATCGCTGCGCCCACAAAGAGGCTGCGTATGGACTCAACGATTTCAAAAACAGACTAGGAAACTTTGTACAAGTCCGCGCACACTATACAGCGACGTTGTCACAAAAGCATGCATTCTGTACATACATGCAGGTATACATTCCACCATGTATATATATAGAGGCAGAGAGATATAGATAGACAGATAGATAGATAGACAGATAGATAGATAGATAGATAGATGGAGAGAATGAGAAAGAGAATGAGAAAGAGAATGAGAGAGAGAGAGAGAGAGAGAGAGAGAGAGAGAGAGAGAGAGAGGGAAAGAGGGAGAGATGCCACGGCATAGACTTGCCGAGTCAATTCACGTTCCGTAAACGAGCCTTCACGCGCGCGCTTTCGTCGCGTTCCAATATCTAAGTCATAATTTTAATGAAATTCCACGGCGCGTCGCAGTCTTCGAATTTCAATCCACTATAAATAACGGGTCACCCAAGACCTCGTGAAGAATACCAGGATCTTCGAGTACACGATCGCTTGGCTGCTGATATATTATTTCGCTCTGTCAGAAAACGCGGTCAAATCGAACGATGAGGCCACTATAGATAGATGTAAGAAAAGGAAAAAAAGAGAAAGATGAGGACTTTGCGGAAATAGAAATAACGCGAAAGTATTCGAGAAAATGAAAATTCCCCGGCGGGTAATAGGAATTTTTCGCGACGGAGAATGCTGCATCTTCCTACTGCGAATCGCATCGCGTGCATCGAAGGGGTGGATCGATTTTCTCACACGACGACTCGCGGTTTGGTATTCCGATGAAATGAATGGAATTGTCTCGCGTCAATGCTCCGAATGATGAATTATCTTTTTACAAGAGGAATGGTAGTATTTGACTCAGCTATCGAATTAGGGACACGTGCAAAGATTAGAACGCTATGACATAAAGTTATTTTATTGCTATTCAAGTTATCACTAAATACATAGACAGTCAGGTATATTAAAGTTATGTAATTTATTTAATACGTTATATATCGTTATATTATATCACAGAGATAAATTATAGAGTTTCATTCATCGAAACATATACATGGTCACGCAATTCATTTGATTCGAAATCAGAGAAAATGTCTGTAACGTAGTTCATGTGTATGTAATGAGAACATAAGTTACTGCTACAGAAATCCGTACAGAAAATATCAGAGACGAGATGTAACGAATGATAGGTACAAATAGAAAAAGAAACAAAAATTATTAATTACATGTGTATAATACCTTGAGCACCTGATAAACTTTGTCATCATAAAGTTCGTTCATTAAATTTTACTAAAGTTTCCAATGGTCCTATTTCAACTTCGAGGAGCTATACGGGAAACTATATGTACTCAACGCGAGATCAGTTTTATCCCGCAAGAACAGAGACATCCGTGCAGGCTCGCAGCTATGTCTCGATGTAATTCACTTGTAATTAGCTAATCGTACGACTTATTTTGCAATGAATTTCGAGACCAAATTTCGCGGAAAGTAAAACGGGACCGAACGTTAGCAAAACATAATTACAAACGGTGTATGTTTGATGCGCGACATTTTCTCCCGCAGCTTTCACGTTAATTAATATCAGTTCGTTCGCGGGAACGTTTCAAGATTTATAGCTATGGCTGCGGAAATTTGCCTGACGCGCATCGTGAAACGCGGTTGGGTTCAAGGACCTTAATGCATCGGTACCAACGCGTTATTCCCAGCGAATGCGCCCGTTGAAATGTGGTTTCAGCAGGTGGTCCCGGAAGTTTGCATTACATTCCGAGGTACAACGTTCCTGAAATTTTCACCGCCAAGACGAAACGCGTGGTAATTTTCAAGGACATTCGGTTCCCACGAACCCACACTTTTCCGCCCGCCACTGACTCGATACGCGGTACTATTATGCACTCTACACGCTCGTCTTCTTTCCAAATAACGAAGCGGACAACTTATGAGCGTGCATTATTCAACGCGTGCACGTACCACTCTTGGGTTCTGTCCAAAATGTTTCAAGTTAACAACGGTGCAATTACTTTTAATTGGACTTTATTATGTGTAGACAGTCGAATGTAAAATTTTATCACTGGATTCTCTGCTTTAATGTTGAGAAATATTTTTTAGAGATTCATTCGTGGAAAGTGATTAATTATGGAGTTATAAATTGACGCGATAAATTTCACGGGTTTAGATCCTCTTTACTGGTGCAATCTCCGGGGACAAATTGATTTTAACAAATAACGTTTCCTCTCATCTTTAAGTTCGGGCGATTAATTCATCTGGATGAAATTGCCAAGACAGATAAGAGGAGAGTCGAGGACAAGATGCCAACGAATTCGCATGGGAGCAAGAACGTAGCAGGAAAGTATGGTTGGTCCGTTGTAGGCGACGACCTAAGGTGATGGAATGGCTGGTAGAAAAAAGGTGTCGGGTGTGAAAGCGAGACACGGATGAATGAAGGTTAGAAGAGAGGTGGAGGCTTCGTGGACGAGCTCCGCAAATAAGAAGTATGGGGTAGCGAGTTGCGAAGCAGAAGAATACTCTTGACGTTGACAACGGTGGAATGAAACTGACGTTGGAAAACACCATGTCCCTCTCTTTCTCTCTGTCTCTGCGTCTTTTTGTCGTTACCTTTGTTGCTTGCTTCTTTTTTTTTTTTATCAAGGCTAGGTATATTAATTTTGTGCGCGCGGCAAATGGACGTAGCTGGGGCAAACTTTTTAAATATTCAGATGGGCTCCCGCCATGCACGGCGACATTTATAAACATTTATAACGCGTTTTCGTTCAAATAACTTTTTTCCCCTCTTTCTTCTATTTTCCTTTTACTTTCCTCTTACTTTTCTCTTACTTTTCTCCTGTACCCGTTTATTGTCCATGGAAACGAAAAGCAAAAGGCGGATCTGCAGAACCGGACAGTTGTTACCTTTTGAACTAAAGGCTAACGTAAATAATACCGGTTACTATCGTATTTATTACGTGCGAACTCACCATTAGACGGACTTAGATTCTCTGGTTAAAGGAATGATATATTAACCTTAACCCCGGTTACGGGTCCCTTTTGTTCTCTCCGAGTTATGAATTCTGTATAAACAGAGATTAGCTAGAGAGAGAGAGAGAGAGAGAGAGAGAGAGAGAGAGAGAGAGAGAGAGAGAGAGAGAGAGAGAGAGAGAGAGAGAGAGAGAGAGAGAGAGAGAGAGAGAGAGAGAGAGAGAGAGAGAGAGAGAGAGAGAGAGAGAGAGAGAGAGAGAGAGAGAGAGAGAGAGAGAGAGAGAGAGAGAGAGAGAGAGAGAGAGAGAGAGAGAGAGAGAGAGAGAGAGAGAGAGAGAGAGAGAGAGAGAGAGAGAGAGAGAGAGAGAGAGAGAGAGAGAGAGAGAGAGAGAGAGAGAGAGAGAGAGAGAGAGAGAGAGAGAGAGAGAGAGAGAGAGAGAGAGAGAGAGAGAGAGAGAGAGAGAGAGAGAGAGAGAGAGAGAGAGAGAGAGAGAGAGAGAGAGAGAGAGAGAGAGAGAGAGAGAGAGAGAGAGAGAGAGAGAGAGAGAGAGAGAGAGAGAGAGAGAGAGAGAGAGAGAGAGAGAGAGAGAGAGAGAGAGAGAGAGAGAGAGAGAGAGAGAGAAATGCGAACACTCCCACATACGTATGTCGGTACGTGCCCACACAGGTTGTCCATTTGTGTGTTGCCGCTTGATCTTTGAATATAGTGCAAGTACATTAAATTACAGTTCACGCTTGATGCGAACGCGGCCGTGCGCGATATTCGCTGCTGTACCTTTTCTAATTACGTGCACGTTTCAATCGTACACGCTCGTTCGCTAGCTCCATCGCCCTCGCAACCCTTTGCCCCTCTTACCTTTCGGGATGCAGTTTAATTCGTATTATAAAATCGACGAATGGGAGAAAGCACGGATTTACGAGTCGATAGCTGGTCGGACTAATGGATCTGTAATATTCAACGGTCGATAAATCGATGTAGTTAAAGCGCTTGGTCGATGGCCAACGATTAGGAGATAGGTAGACAGTCATAAAGTACCGGCTTGGGAATGACTTTATTTTAATAAAGACTCGCTAAATTGCAAAGCACTTTGCTAAAACGATTACGCGTCGGGAAATTGCTTTTAGCGCCACAATTACGTTCGTACGTCGCCTTGCCCGGCGTACCACGATCCACCACTGGTGCGACCGTGGCAAGATCCTGTACGGCTTCTTTCCGTTTCATGCCGCTTCGCTCGTCCTTTTACGTCGATCACATTTTACTCTCGACACCTTCCGCGTGCTACGTTGATTTTCCTATCCCTACATACGTGCTTTGCATTCGCGAGAGAAACGATTTTTGCTGGTTTCATCGGGAACTTGCATCGACGAGCAAAGAGAAAGAGGAAGAGAGAGAAAGAGAGAGAGAGAGAGAGAGAGAGAGAGAGAGAGAGAGAGAGAGAGAGAGAGAGAGAGAGAGAGAGAGAGAGAGAGAGAGAGAGAGAGAGAGAGAGAGAGAGAGAGAGAGAGAGAGAGAGAGAGAGAGAGAGAGAGAGAGAGAGAGAGAGAGAGAGAGAGAGAGAGAGAGAGAGAGAGAGAGAGAGAGAGAGAGAGAGAGAGAGAGAGAGAGAGAGAGAGAGAGAGAGAGAGAGAGAGAGAGAGAGAGAGAGAGAGAGAGAGAGAGAGAGAGAGAGAGAGAGAGAGAGAGAAAGAGAGAGAGAGAGAGAGAGAGAGAGAGAGAGAGAGAGTCAAAGGTTTGGAGTTTGAAAACATTTTACGGTTACTTCTTCTTGCTCGATTTATAGAAGTACGCTCAGGTCTGTAATATTTTCTTAGAGCTAGTCAAATAACTGCTTTCCGAATATTTTTTTTGCTTTGACTTCTTCTTTTACTTTCTTTCTTTTTCCTTCCTTTTTTGCTGCAATGCGTCTTTGTCTTTTATAATATGTTTCACGTTTTGCAATCGGTAATTCGTTCGCGACGGGAAAATGGCGCGTCAATTCTCGTTCGTAAACTTAATTGTGAACGGAGGGAATTGCTTCCTGGTTCCGTTTCATCGCCAGTCGGATAAAGGTAATTTTGTCCTTGCCGCGAGAACAATGTGTTACCCGATTCGATCCGGTCGACGGATATATTCGCGGGATGACCCAATCTTCGGACCTAGTCCAAGTCCTCTTCCATCTCCGGGTTCTGTGTCCCGTTCCGCGAAAACTTCTTTAATCTTCCGAACGTTCGAGAACGAACGTCTTTCCCGATATCAGTCGCTGCCATGGACAGGTTGAATGCCAAGGATTTGCAAGAAACGGAAATCGAAAGATCACATTCGAATCTCTCAGAAATTATGAAAATATAGGAAATAAAAACTCTTTGTTTTATGTTCCGTTGATACTAGCATTATGGCGTTCGTGTCATTTTCATCGCACATGTGCCTCTTTATCGTAAAAAAAGTTTCAAGAAACTATGAAAGAATTCTTTTACGTACGCATGTCTTTCCACTCCAATTTTATACTGAAATTTTTCTCAGTGCATCGAAAAAAAAAAAATTCATAGGTGAAGAATAAATTGCACGACGATAAATAAAAGTCCTACATTTTATACATTATCAAAATTAGGCTAATTTTAGTCGTAAAATTAAGAGGTATTTTTCGCTTCCGTTTTTTCGCTGAGAATGATGAAAAGGGAGGAAGACAGAGGAATTTAGACGAGACGAAAGGATGGTAGGTTGCATATGACGTTCGAATGCGGGTGAAACCGGCTAGATGGCTGGCTGAAACGAAGGGTGCAAGCGAGGGCGGCGGGTGTAGGTCGTCTCTCTGACGGCGAGACGAGCGAGTGTAAGACTAGAATGAGGGGCAAACGTGACGACGGGGCCGTGAAGCGAATCAAACGATTTTACGCTCCAAATTTCAAGTCTTTGAATCAGTCAGCGTGGAGAAGAAGTAAGAAATGGCAAAAAGTACAGTTATTTCGTTTCCCACTGAAGTGCCTGTATTCGTTTCGCCGTATCCAGTCACTCGTCCTTCCGGTGTCGCGATTGAAGATTATAAGGCAAGTCAACGAGACGCGAAACGAAGATATATCTCTTTTTTTATTCTGATATTTGATCGTAAATAAAACGCTTATGGGGGAATATTGGCAAATTTGTCGAACGGAGATTTAACGTAGAATATATAATAACTTAAGCTGTTTCGTTCTCAAAATTGTTCAGTAGGATTTCGAAATTGGTGATCCGTCGAACGATCTTGCATGTGGATTTGACTTTAAACTCGTAATTCAATACCAAACGGTATTCTTCGTTATCTCATAAATGTTGAGCGTATGCACGATAAGAGTTATATTAAACAGTACACGGGGTTATCGCAGAAATGTCAGTTAACGTTGGGGTCCGAGTATATTTTGTCATAGGGGCGGAGCAAGGGGTGGGAGCGACCGTTCTTCCATTAATGCGCAAAATCGTATTTGCAATAGTAAAATACAGTTAAGTAAACACAGCTGCGCCGCATTGCGTTCTCTCAGTGTAGTTTAATGACGCTAGAGGCAGCTTGCTCTCGGTCTCTCCACACCTCACTAATTAGTAAATATGTTGCGTATTTATAGCTTTATAACGTGTTGAATATTCGTGTGCGCCCTGGGTTCTCGATAATTTGGAGAGCAAACGTCCCAACGTCGCCTTTCCATCCGCCACGAATACACTGTTTCGGATGCTTCTAAAATCCATAATCATATTTCGGTTTTAAAGATGTAATGTACCTTTTTGTTATTTTTCACTATTGTCATTTAAGCATTAATAGATCGTTCGGAAATTCTGTAACAGTTCTATCTTGTATTTTATAGCATTAAAAGAGAATTACTTATTTTACTTTCGTTAAATATTGAAATGTTAGACTCGAACAAATACTGCTTTTGTTTGAAAAGAGAAAAATCCGGAATTGGTTAATTAAAAGTTTCGTTTTTGCAAGCGATATTGGGTATCGTGTATGGATAAAGAATAGGTAAAATATATCACATTTCAACCGACATGTTCAATGTTATCCGTTCTATTTCACTGTCACTCACTCTGATTTTTATAAAACTCTCTTAATGACAAAAAATATTCCGCAGTCTGGCAAAAACTTGAGGAATTCATTCCTGAAAAAGACGGCAAAAAGACTTGTGATTTAATACGATGGATCGTAGAAAATCGTCTACAGGAACATTTAAACGCGTGTTAATTCTGTGAAAATATAGTACGTTTAGATTTTTCCGTATATTTCAACGTATCAAGTAATCCAATAGAGTTAAAAAGTTCGCTTTAGGGCGCAACAACGAATTCATTGAAGCAATTTTGAAAGTATCGCGGCATTTAGTTTGACGCAACACGGCTGGGGTCGTTAACCGCGTCTTTTTCTTCCTGGACTCCGGACTGGAACGAATTCAGCGTTTTACGAATCGTCACAGTTCGCGGCACGTATATGTATATGCACATGGCCATTCAGTCGGCGCGAGCCCGGTGAAAAATCGAGGCGAGAAAAAATGTTCAATATTCAAGCAGTACCAATGGAGAAAGAAAGCGTCGGAGTGTGCGACGAGCAGCTAAACTCGTAAATAGAATACAACACAACCGTTGTGTATTTATATTCTCTTTGCGAGGACGACGATTCCTTTGCGTGTTGCCCAACAAAATTTATCCTTGCCCGCTTTGAAAGGCCTGCACGATCAAAGCGATCCCGAGCTTGCGTTCGCGGCTCGCGAGCGAAACATTCGCGAAAAAAACACATATCCAATCACAATATAATATTTCGTTTGAGCCGATACGATACCGATACGATACCGATACATCATCGAGTTTTAACGTGGCTTCTTTCCGAAGCTTCTGTTCCCTTTAAACGGGCATACCGATAGAGAAGAAACCTATAGGATATCTATCTTTGTACATGTAGAAAAATATAAAAAGGAATGGGAAGAGAATAGGAAAGAAAATAAGAAAAGAGGATGAAGAGGAAAGGGAAAAGAATAAGAATATCGACGTGTATACAAAAACGATCCTTTGGCAGGTACGCATCGCGTGTTTTATGATTATGTACGTCGCATGACGCGCACCGTCTGGGAGGACTTTCATTGAGCGGACAAACCCCTAGGCACGGATTGGAGAGGAAAAAAATTGTCGATACGGAGTAGGGGTTTGGGTACGAAGCGAAGGGGGAATAGGGTGGCTTGGGGGTGAGAGCGTAGAACGGGCAGTCTGCCAGAAAGGACGGAGCGAAAGGTGGGATGAGGTCTGATCGTGAGTATGCAATGTAACAGAGAGGGAGAGAAGGAAAGGGATGGATGAAAAGAGAGACAAAGCAGTAGAGAAGAGGGTGGATGAGTTGGAGAGAGAAGGACGGGCTAAAGTTGGCTGGGATACGCGGATAGCGGATTGGGATGGATGGGTTGATTGATTGGGCACGCTTGTATTGTTTCAGGAGGAAGCTGAATCGACGTAACGGTCTACGCCAGGATGGCCAGTTGGCCGTTGAGAATCGTACTTCTGTCCAGCACCCTCATCCTTGTCCGCGGTAAGTAAGAACACAAATCTCCTGGTTTGTACTTCTGCTGGTGGAAATCATGGCCGTTGGATCGTTTCGTTCCGTTGTGTTCCGGTCGTCGTGTTTCGGCCGTCGGCCATTTCACCGTCCGTAGACAGGCAATACCATGGGGGATATGCTCTGTTTCACCGTAAGCGGGAGAGGGAAGTGCGTTTAGCCGGGTAAATATTTGCGTCTCTGAACGCGAAGCGAGAAAATGAGAGACGTCACCGGATTTTCCAGGAACAAGAAGTATTCGGCCAATAAACTGACTTCCTCCAGAGAGAAATAATTTGCCCGTTTGTTCTTTTTCAGGGACGAATTTGATTTCCATCTTCCGTATAAAGCCCATAAAGTTTCGTTGTATCTCCTTTCTTTAGAGATACAAATATATGGAAACGTAGCGAATAGAATATGTTTTCCTGCCGTTTTTACTATTCTTTTTCATTTTCTTCGTCAAAGATAATAAAAACGACAGATGAGCGAACGATATTGAAAAGTTTTAATATCGCGGAGTTACCTGTGGCATCGAGTCGAAGCACGTCGGTTTACAGAAACGGCAGAAAACGCGTATTTGCTCCGGTCGTTTTCCAACTCTCTTTTCTTGACAAGGACGGGCCTCGAATCTGTTTTCAACCGAAGTGTCCGGTGATTGATTTTCTGCCACTAGACGATCTGTTGTTCACCGTTGCTCAATCACGCGACGAAAGTAGCACCGCAGGTGTCCATTTAAATTATAGACGCCAGTTTCATTTATTTCAGAATCCATTATCTTGGCAACTTCTCGCGTAATTTGTAAGCCAATCCAAGAAGAGTAACTTCGTACTCGGCTTTCCTTCGAACTTACGTCATTAATAACTTTCTCCTGGCCGGGCAGGTCGGGGTGATCGTTGGAGCCACTGTCATCGATTAATAACTTCGCGAAAACCGTTCCACAAAAGTAGCAATGATCGCGTTTAAACGAACGATACTCGTAAATAAAAAGTTCGTTACGGGAAGTTGGCTTTCACGTTATTTAAATGCTGTCGTTTCGCGATCGAGGTGGAAACTTTTGTGCTCGAATTCTCCAAAGTAATTTCGTTCCGAGGCGATCGAACCGTCGGTGATGTCTTTGCCATCCGCTGCAAGTGACCGACTTTTATTTATTGCACTCCTATAAACGTTCCTGAGAGTATTAAATCGTCGGTAAATTCACCGTACTTTGCTCGATGGCAATCCGAAACCCCGTTGAAAAAAACACGTAAACATCTGCGTTCTGTACTTGTTGCCTTCACTTTTGACTCTCGTCTCCTCTGTTCCTTCTTTCATTTTGATCTCATTTCTTCCTTCGCTCCGTGTACATTATCTTCGAGTTCTCTCAAGAGACGTTAAAGCAATGCCATGGCTCTTCGCATAATCAAAATACCATACTTAGTGAACTAGAAGGTATAAGATTTTGACTCGAGATTACGAGCGTTGGAAAAGTTAGCCGATATCGAATATCATTGCAAATGCGTTTCAACGTTGTCTTTCTCCTCACGACGCTCGTAAAAACTTTTTAATCGCCACTATTCGCGAATATACCGTTGCCGTGTTTTCTCGTCTTCCTCTGCCTCGTTGGACGCCGTTGCCTCGTGTGAAAGACACGAGTCGCCTTCTTCCATTCCCCTCTATTGGTCCTCTGTCGAGGCAGAAAACTCGCACGGACCTATGCTTTACAACCTGCAGAGAAATTTTTCCCTCGGATCCTTGAGAAATCGGTTGGAGAAAACATCGAATTCGTGTTATCCCAGCCGCGAAGTTCGTCTTTCAACGCGGCTGTCTCCGCCAACTTTTCTCCGCCACTTTCTCACCCTCGAATAGCGGGAGAAGGGGTTGATAGAAAACGAGGGGAGAAAGGGACACGAGCACACAGGCGCGCAAGCTGTCCAATACTCGCTTAAAATGTAGAGTACGTGCAGCGAGCAGCGCACGATTGCCAGTAGGTTTCCGACCGTAAGCTATCGCGAAGGGGAATAGCGGAGAAAAGAGCGTGGAGTGATTTGGGAGGTAGTTGCGGCTTGACTAAAGAGGACTGGGTATGGAGGATCGACCGAGAGAGAAACGATCGGAG
>NT_179893.1:774011-777449 GCF_000188095.3 Bombus impatiens | reverse complement strand
GGGGAAGGGATGGGAAGACGAGGGTGAGGGGAAAAAGAGAAAAGGAGCAAAAGGAAGAAGAGAGCAGGAGGCGGGCTACGACGGTGGTGTTAGCAGCGGACGATGGTGGCTTAAACGAGAAAGGAGGGGCGCGGTGCTTTCTTAAAGATGTGAGTCGGGGCGCACTTGTTGCGCGAAAAAGGAGTATGGGGTTGGGACGGGGGCGGGGGTTGAAGAAAAACGACGCCGAGCAGAGAAGGAGATTTGACGGCGACGGTGAAAGTTTCAAGGGAGGGAAGCGAGGAAACGATAGGGGTTGCGGGGTGAAGATACGGTTGGGGAATCGAATTGATTCTCCTTTACGGGCTCGCGTTACTTTTCTTTACCGTCTTGCCATCCTTGCCTCTTGACCGTGCTCTCTCTTTTAAGTCTCTCTCTTTCTTTCTCACTCTCTCACTCGCTCGCTCGCTCGCTCGCTCGCTTCCTCGAAACCGTTCCTTTCGCTCGTGTTATTTATTTATCAGCTCTCGCACGTAGCTTTCCTCAACCTCGTGTAAAGGACCTGACGAGCCTGCACTTCGACCGAACCTGCTTCTTCGAATCTTTTACCCGGACTATTTCTTTTCTCTCTTTCCGATCGCTCTTAGCTATTTTCTCTTCTCTCGGCAATCCTATGGTCCGTTGTATCTGCTCCCTCTCTCATTTCGTTCGCTCGTCGTTGGACGGCGAAAGCTAGTTCTTTCACATCGATGCGAAGAATCGGCACTCGCCAATTGCGTCTGGAGGATGAGAAGACTTATTGGGATTCCTTACGGACAACGGTCCTCCAAGGCATTCGCGATCGATCCTCGAGCGTGCGACCAATCGAGACGATCCGTTGGTTATGGTGAATATCGTATATCGAAGAAAAGTAATGGCCCGGGAGATGATCGATAACGAGTAGTGGACAGCTTGAGCAGGTCCATCGCCTTTCCTCTTTTACTCGCAATATATAGAAGACACGAGTAACGGTGGAATGGGACTATGCAAAGAAGTATACGCCGTGCAATAAATTATTAATTCAAGACGGATTAGATCCTACCGAAGAAGCTGAAAGAGAAGAATGGTGCTTTTAAGTTTATTAGCCGTGGAAGAAAAGACGGAACGCGAACAGCTATACTCGAGATAGGTCCGGTAAACCCATTGAACTTCGGGCTTGAGAGAATTCACTACGTTACTTATTTATCAGCATCTACACATACGTGGCTACGATGCAGCAAGCGAATCCGTTCAAAGAACCACGCGACTATCACCTCCTGGGAAAAAGGCACTTTCCGCGTGAGCAGATAGAATCAACCGGCCCGGATTGGATTGGAGCCTCAAGGAAAAACTTATTTGGATTCCTCACGGATATAAGAAGATCCCAGGGCTGCTTTTACTCGGGACTTGGACGCGAATTGATCGATATCGTAGGGACGAGTGCTTCGGTCATATTGATCGTGGAATCGAAATTACGCGCATAATTTCTCTCGTTTCCCCGTGACTTGTTCTTTAATCGAAAAGATTAAACGCCAAAGGCTACGCGTGCCTTTACTTATTCAACTTTTTCCAGGAAACTTGACTCGAAGGTATTACAGTGCTCCGTCGAATAAGGAGCGTTAAGTAACAACGTAGGTAGAGAGTAACAGTTTCAAGGTTTTTTCCTTCTTCTCCTCTTTCTCGAGCTTGTTACGAGAAAAACGAAGGTGAAACATTTCTCTGGCTTGCGTTTCAAGCGTTCACAAAGAAAATTGTTTTATACGCAACAACTGTCCTTTACTATCGGTCTTTTAAACTATATCTCCGTATCTGATATCGATATTTCTCGGGATAGAAACATACGTTAGACCAATGCTCGTGGGAACTTCTTCTTTTCGAAGGCACGAGGAATCCATCTTGCGCGAAACCTGTCCCTTCTATCGATGCTGCGGCGTGCACATTCTCTTTGCGCGCTTCTTCGATTCTCTTGCGACGAATAACCGCGTATCTGCAGCCATTCGTCGTAAATTAGGATCCTAACGCGAACGTTCTGCGAAAGAAATTTATTTTGCAGCGACACCTGTATCGATTTCAAGATTATCACGATGCCGTCGTAGTACGCGACTTTGTTAGAAATAGCTAGACAAGGAATACAGATAGACGAACGAAGATATTGTATTCGTGAGTTGGTAATTGAGACTGGCTGGATGTCCTGCTTCCATCAAACGATAACTCTCGATCTCCATTCGTGGAACTCTACACGCTGGAAACTCTCCAACGTCATTTAGGATGTCTACATTCGCCGTTGAAGTTCGATTGGATCTGGTTTTCCCAGAATTTAACTGAGCGTATGATTTCGAGAAGTTTTACGAGGACGCAACTCCGGTCGAGGTCATTTTCGATGAACACTCAACGGTCACCGATAATCCGCGATAATATTCGCATTGATAGGAGCGTACCAAATTTGATGCAATCTATAAGGGAGAAAATCCTCGGGAAAAGGAGCTCGTTGAATTTTCCGATCGCCAAGTTCAGCCGGATGGAGGATTTCTGTTTCGCATGGAATCGAGCAAGTTCGTAATTTCAATCCGAATTTATCGAACGGTTAATTGAAATGAAGCAGGTAATCCGGTTCCCGAGCGATTTTTTCCCTATGTACTACTATTCGGCGAAGAATCCGCCTTTATCGAGTCGAGGGTGAACCTTCGAAGCGGCAGGAAACTTTCGTAAAAGAATTCAAATTAGACGATCCTCGGAATTTAACTATCCCATTTGAGGTTCGCTGATGAAATTTTCGACTAGGAGTATTGAACTCGCCCCCTTAGCGCCGCGCTTCCGACGTGTGCCTTATTTTTACACTATCGATTTCCTTCGCCTCTTTGACGTTGGATATTGCATTATTCAACGATCCTTCAGGTTCGTGCTATTCCGACTCTCTTCGTATACAGGACATTACAGATCCCTGCGTTAATTCCGTTCACTCCTCTCATTTCTTTCTTTCTTTCTTCCTTTCTTTTGCCCTTCTTTCTCTTTTATTGGTTAAACGTCGACGCACTCTCGTCGCATAATCGCGTGTCACGTTAATTATTTCACCAAAAGTGGGGAAAGAGAGCTTTATAGAACATCTGCGAGATCATTTCGTAATCGGATCTGGGAAAGAGGATTTTCATTGGCTGTCCCTTTTCAAGAAGCAGCCGCTGTATCCGCCGTGCTCCATGAACCAGGTACAATACGTGTAACACTGGCATGAATTATGCTGCTCCAGGAACAGCTACATCATATACCACAACCGCAATTGTTGAACCCCGTCGGGGTTAGAGCGGCGATTTTAATTAACCGCATCGTAAGGAACACAACTGCTTGTTGTTTTCACGATCAAGTGAAACGACGTTTTCCGCTTGATTAATACTTGTTCGAGACCAGTGGATTGAACCTTAGAGAAAAAAAAAAAAAAAAAAAGGA
>NT_179893.1:765040-773668 GCF_000188095.3 Bombus impatiens | reverse complement strand
TTAGAGAAAAAAAAAAAAAAAAAAAGGAAGAGAAAGAAAAGATTGCTTTTATCACTATAGACGTTGCAGTAATGTGTAATACGTAATACGTTGGTATATGGTACAGTTGCATCAAGCGTTAAGCAAATACATTTTCGAGTGTTTGCGATGATTCTGATGGAGGATAAGTTCGACGTAAAAGAGACGCATAGAGAACTTCCGGGAAAAACAGCGAGAAAACTTATGCAAAGTATGTTATTGGTGACCCGCTGCGAGTATTCTCAGAGTTGCAGGGATATAACCATGTTTTAGCCAGACCATGCGTATACAGACACACATCTGTTTCCCGTTCAGCACTAAATAACAACTACGTTATCGATCGTAGCGTTTACTTGTCTCATGAATTATACAATGATACAACGGCGAATTTAAAGCAAGGGCAAGGTTAAAGAAACAGTAACGAAAGAAACGGAGGAAAAGATTCAAGTTACGAAAGTCTTTTCACGCGTTGATGTCACGGTGAGTTTGTCTCATTTATACACGGCGTCTGGGCTTTAGTCCGCGTCATTCTCTTCCGCGGAAAGTGTTAAATAAACAAATTTTATGTGCGACCGGGCAACGAGTTAGATGAGACGGCGCCGCAAAAGAAACGAGGGGAACGTGACAGTATCAACACCGACACGTAAGGTAGTTTCGTCGCGGAGTCGGCGCAGATGGCCCCGACACGATCCTCGCGTTCAAGCGTCGCAGACATTTAACGAAAGGCGACCGTGAAAGAGACGTCGGGCGATAAACGGGCGTCGTTTTCACGTGATGCGAAACGACGTCGCCGCGTTTGCTGCGACTGCTAACGAAAAGAGTGCGTGTAACTGTGTAGCCTCGATTACGCGGGGAAAAGCCCTTTTCTCCTCGTTTATGTTGGCGTGCGCACGTTTCCTTCCCCACCGACGTTTCCTCGTCGATTGACAAAGGTCGGTTTGCACGAGTAGCACGGCCCGTTAAAAGGGATTCACGATACCTAAACTCATTTATTTTAATTTCCACGTGCGGCTCAATGGATTCACGATCGGTCAACTGTCGTGTCGATAGGTTCCTCCGTTAATTTTCATATTACATTGACGTATACATAGTCGTTGGCGCGATTCAATTACTCGCGTAACATTTGTTGATCGCATTGGCCGCTTTGAAGTAACAAAGCTTAAATGAAACGTTTTTAATTGCTTCTAATGGGAACAAGTCTGCATTTGTTTTCGTATTGACGGCTAATAAATCAACGTAAATATTGTCGCTGCCGAGGATAAAAGAAAATATAATGGAGCTATATATTTTTCAATTCTCACCAATGTACTGATATTCTTGTATTGAATACGAATCGAATTGGACGATTGAAAGGTTAATATGGGTTTCTCGACTATCATGAATATGGAGGTGAACGATCGTTCGTTACCCATTCTGCTATTACGTAATCGCTTAAAATTAAGTGATATTACTCATTAGCGCGGCATCGACGAATAAAATTAAGCCGGTGAATCTGGATAGTTACGTAATCGATATTAAATCGCCATGTTACGAACGACCGGTACTCTTCATTAGTCGAATGTATCGCTACTACCGTACAAGCTTCGTTTCAATAAAAATTTTACCGAAAAATTCAATTCGATTGTCCAGGATTTTGTTTCCACCGTGTGAATAACTAGATTCGAAAGCTGTAAGGTGTGAACAGAAAGTTTAGTATGAATCAAGAGTCCTATTTAAACATTCGTCCTATTTAAACATTCAACCAATTCTAAGCTGACATAGGACCGAATGTACGGTCTAATTTCCCTTTTGAAGTTATTCTTGGAGAACTACAAAGATAGACAAGCGCAAATAACGATAATAAAAACATTTGTGAAATTATATCTACGGGAACTGTATGGTTCAGCCTGATCTACGATATGTTGATCGGTATCGATCGCCTAGAAAGGATTTCTCCAACTCCGTGAAACTTCTAATTAAACGAGGAATGTCGAATGGCAATAACAAAACAGCGTAAGGTCCAATCGACGTTGCTGGCTTAATAAACGTAATTACTACAGTCGCGTCTACACAGCATCGAGAAGAGGCACTCGTTCGGCTAATGACACGGACGTCATTAATCGCAACGCGAACACCGACACTCGATCCGAGCAATTAAGCCGAATTTTTCATTGGTCTACGCGTGCGAAACATTCTCGCGATTGCGATTTTCATTTCAGCCCGTGATATTTCATCGTGGCCGTGTAATTTGCGACATTAACTCGCCCCCCTTCCCGGCCGAGCACCGTATAAATCCGGTTGAACGTGAGGCCATGCGTTCTCGTACTTGCGAAGAACGGTTTTTCATACAGCTTTTTAAATGGTTTTTCAAACGGCTCCCGGCCTATTTAAACCGTGGCGAAACGCGAGAAGAAACTCGCCCGGTTACACTTGCCAGCTTGTTGTTTATAAATTTCTTTTCTGTTTATCACGCGATCGTATAGTATAGTTTCTACAAACCGCGTGGTTACACTTTTGCAAGGAAACCCGGCTTCCTTGGCTCGTGTTTCCACCGCTGAATTCGCGTTTGGCGACGAAAGAGAACGTTTACTAAATTGACGCGATCTTCGAACCGCAGATAAGCGTCGAATGTTGGCGTTTACCGCCATTCACTTGCCGTTTTCTCGCGCTTTTTCTGTAGTAATCCAATTTCTAATGCTCGTACAAATGTCGTAAAATAACGGTATATGAATATAGAAATATTGTCAAACAATACGACAATAAGCATTACAGAGACGAGTATAAATATTCGACGGACAAAAATATACTTCTGTGGAATGTACGTAATTAAAATTTAGAAGGTATTTAAAATAGTTTTTCAGCTGGAGAAAGCAAGAATATGCTTTTTCGCTCGTATTTGTAGAAAAATATTACTTTCTTTGCAATCTTTATTATCGCGCGAACATGCGTTTGTAAACAATCGAGATACCGGCTAGAATTGTTGATCTCTGATCGGCTTTCTTTCTTTTTCTCTCTTCGTTAATTTCAGCATGTGGCAAGTGACCTGTATCGATCCAGCCCAATTTCCGCTTCCGCTTTGCTGCATGCGCGCGTCTTGTAATATCGAAGACGCCCACGTAACGCTTTCACGGTACAATTTCTCCGCATTCTCCCGACGTCGCGGAATTATTGGGAAGGTATTGAAGTATATCGGGCCGCGCGCAATGTTAGGCTTTCACGGGACAACAAAGGCGATTAAACCGCGTGACACGGTTATGACGTCTGCTACAATGGGCGCGAATATTGAATAGGCGGCGCATTGATAATACTAATCACGTGCTTACATTTGAGCGGTGTTATTAATACACGACATTCTCAGTCTGAACACGCGTCGTTTCGAGCAATTTATCGTATCTAATTTCGACGGGATCACGAGATTCGAATAATAACATCTCGCTCGGCAGGGAACGAGCGAGTACAGCCGGAAACGACGAACTGCACGCGAAGGCATTTCAATTAACAATATTCGTACAACTTCACGGCTTTCCGATTCGAGACAGAGAGAGAGAGAGAGAGAGAGAAGTATCTACGTGGTAATTTTCTTGGCGCGAACGGGTCTCGTCGTAATTGAACGGGGATAAAGCGAATTGAATTATTTTGCATGCTGGCGGCTTCCAGGTCGAAAATCCACGATCGTAGAAACTACTGCTGCTCTTCCTAACCGGCGAGAGTTCATCGATAACGTTTAACGATCAACGCGATACCTTTCTCTGCGAAGCAACTCGAGTACCTTCGAAGCTTTTCAACTACCTCGTGGCATAAAGAAGTCGCGAAAATATAGTTTAGAGGATTTACACCAGCGCGTCCAGTTTTCACGAAGTTTCTCCAGCCGGTGTGACGGCCGAGTACGCGCTTCATCCTACCGAGAAGGACTTTGTTAATAACATCAGCGCCACGAGCAGCCCACTCGACGGCTTATTCACGCGTTCCACCAACTATTTCGTTTGCAAGCTGTATACTTTGCGCAGGAAAATCGTAATGTCCGCGTTGAATTCGCGACTGTAAATTGAGGAAACGAGCAATTACACGCCTGCCTCGTAAATGGACATCGTGTCGCGTCGCGTGGTGTCGGTTTGGGTGCATTTAATGCACGCACGTACGCGCACGTGTATCACCGCTATACAACATTGCGTTTACAAGCTGGAACCACGAACTTTCTCGTCTCGTGCCGTGAAAGACGTCTCTCGTAGCTAGGTACTTGGTAGTTAAAATTCGATCGAGGAATAGCATTACCGAAAATAATTTCTCGCAACGATTTTACCAGGATCGATAAACATTTCTGATTATTTCGTTCGATGTATTCCGATGTGATGGGCGGATTTGTCGCGTGTTAATCTCCTCCTACGGGAAATTCAGATATTTATAATATCGATATTTCCGGCGGGATAGCCGAGAGGGAATTAAAAGAAAACTGAATTACAAATTACAGAGTGACGGAACGCGGTCCCCTCGGATGCCTCGCATAGCCTGCAGGTCTCTGACCCCACAAGTTTCGACTTTTGACACATTCCGCGTGTAGATGTACGTATCCGAATTCGGCCGGCTCGATGTGTTGGTTGGTTCGTGCTTGTTAACTAGTTAAAGCCATTGTGTTCGTACGACGAAGCGTAGGTATGACGACGGGCAGGTCGGCGTACCGAGGCCTCGTTTTGCCTGGCGGGCGCGCCCCAGAGACGTATCTGGAGATGTCTGGAGATGCGAACGACGACGACGTCGACGACTAACGCTGTACAGGCACACAGGAACCTCGGTAGATGAGATGAAACGCGTTGGAAACAAGAGGTTCCGTTGGTTGAAAAAGGAAAGGTGATTAGGCCGAGAACGCCAGGCTTCCCTATCGGCATCGTTTCTGGTACACCCCCAACTCTGAGTCGATAATTAACAAGCCAGGCCAGTCGAGTCACTTAGGCGTGCTGCATCGTCGTCTTTTTCGTTCTCGTCGTCCTTGTTGTCGTCGACTTTACCTGTTCCTCGTCGTACTCGTAATTCCTCCCCTTCCTTCTTCGACTCGATCCTTCTCTCCTTCTCCCCTCTTTCTCTTTTTTTTTTCTTTTTTTTTAAAGTACGATCCACCTTCTCTGTTTCGTTGCACGTCGAAGCCGAAGCCAACGCTGCGAACAGCGGTTTAATTGTTAACGAGAAAAGTTTGCATTGTCGAGTGCAAATCCCCGTACCGCCACGCCATTCTCGTGCTCGTTGCCCTCTTTCGTTTCAACCCCTTCTCTCGCTCTCTGTCTTTGCTACCGCCGTTACGTATTCCAGTAACAAATTCCGTTGAAACGTTGGATCGTTGTCGATCCTTCTTTGTTCTCCTTCCATCGCCGCTCTTCCCTTCTACTCGACCTCTAATAAAGAGTCTAATAGACTCTGGATCGACGTACTCATCGTCCGCCGTGAATGCAACTCGTTGTAACCTCTCGCTCGGCACGATCTTCGTTGGTAGTAATAACGGCTGGTGAACGCAAACGAAACGCGCGATCATCGAGCTTCCTCCCGACCACTTTTAGTCGGTCCCTTCCTCAACGATATAGCATCGTTTTCCGAAGTAGTTACGAAATTGTTGCTAATTGAAGTATCGTTTCAGGTTTTTTCGCTCGTACTAGTCTACTCCAAATCCTGGCTACTTGAAATTGCTGCAGCAACAATAAGTTTAAAAACTAATGGTACATGGGCGACTATAACTGTTATTCTTTTGTTTGTCTCGCTTTGAGTACGATTTTTCGTAGCTATTTTGTTCGACTTTAGTCGGTTTCCGACCCGGTACACGCGTACAACGGCTCTGCCTACAACCAAGAACAAGTTTAATTGATCGATATCGTAAAACCGGCGGGCGTTGCCTGTGTGCAGAAAGGTGTCGCGTTTGATCCGAGGACACGGCGCTTCTTTGCGTGGCTTTTCCTTTTTCGAATAAAGCCCAGAGGCAAACGGCTGTTATAGCCACGGATCTCTCGTTTACACGCCGCGCGTATCCGTTGTGTGAACCATGCGCAGACTCGGGTCGAGTTCTTTGAACCCAGGGCGCGCACGATCCCTCAACGCGAGCGGCGCATTTTTCTCTTTCCGTTTTGGCCTCGCTCGTGAAACCCGTTGCTCGCAGCCGTTGTTTCGACAGGAATGCTCGGATCCAGACTCGTTCGGAATGAGAGAGGGAAAGAGGGAAAGCGAAGGGCGACAATCGTTGGCGAAGGGAAAAATGGATGGAGGGCAAGCTTACGATACTCGCGTCGGGATAGAAGAGGTCGCAGTCGACTCGAATCCGGTAATGAGAATATCGAGAGGGACGATCCATCTTCCACGAGGGTCACCGAGCTCCGGAACTCGTATGACGCACGCCTCGACACTCGTTAACGAATACTCGATGAAACTTGCGCACTTAGCCCGAGCGCTATCGGCTCATATTTTTTTCCCCTACCCAGCGCACTCCTTCACGGTTTCTTTTTCGTGACGCGCGTGAGCGAGCATTCGCGTCGCTTTCTGAACCTGTAACGCCGGTTTTTCCAGGGAAAAAATTAATTTACTTCGTATGTCATCGCGGCTACCGGCTGAATTCGCTGAAAAGCTTTAGCCGAGCCTGTACCAACCAGGAAGAGGAAAAAGGGTAACTAGAGGTGAGAGAGAGACAGAGAGATGAGAAAGAGATTAGAGGAAGAGAAGAGAGAGAGAGAGATAGAGAGAGGGAGAGAGAGTGGCAGACCGAAGCAGAACCATAGGGTGCGTCGAGAGTATAAGTGCACCAGAGGGGGTGACTACTACCACCATCTCCCTTCTAGTAGCGAGGGAGGGTTGAGTTTCCTATGGTTTAATTGGGCGCGAAATCATTTCCGATGCAATGCGCGCGGATGCAGCCGCGACGACGAGTAATCACCGTAAAAGCTCGACTTCTCTCTCCCTCAAGCCGTTTCCTATCTCTCCTGCTGTTCGTTCCTTCTTTTTCTTTTCTTCGTTCAGCGTTTGCCGCTCCCGTTCGCACGGTCGCTTGCCTTCTTTCTTTCACCCTTCGCATTCTGCTAGCGCGCGACCGTCTTCTACCATAATTCGTATCGTTTCTGAAGGCTCGTCGTTCAAAAGGAAACCGCGGATCGATACAAGCACCAGTTGCCCGTTTCCATTTATCTTATTTGTCATTGACGATTAACCATTCGTTCGAGATAATTCTGTCACAGAATCAATTCGTCGTTCGCTCTCACCGATATTTGTGATGCTCGCAACGAGCAGCGTTCGTTTCCGTGACTCTACGGAAAAATACCAAAGCGAATTCAGTGACGCGATCACTGGCGCGGTCATCGAGTATAATCAACGTGATTTGCTCGTTTCATCGTTGACAGCGAATTGTTCAATCATACTGTGACGCAGTTGTCGAGTTCTAATGAACACAGTCAACTCGGATAATATTCTCTGGCTGTCGTTTAGAAACAACGTCGAATCCCTAGATGCGGATCGAATTAGTTGAATCGACGCAGTTCGATGCATGCATCGCGAAACTTGCCCGCTATGACCTGCCACATCACGCCGGTTGATCTTTAACCGCGGTTTATCCTGACTGTGAAACGACGCAAGTTAAAACAACACCGTTGCTCGATGAAATTATTTAAATGCGCCTCTCGATTTTATGCGTATCGGGAATCGTAGCGGTATCTCCATTTGATCATGGCACGATTCGGTCGAGTACCATCGATTGTTTTAAAGTCCAGTGGTCGATTTATGAATCGCGCGGACTCGCGCTTTCACGCCCGATTTAATCGAGACCGTTGTACGATCATTATTGTCGACGTTTTATTCTACCGTCGCGTAAAATAACAACGATCCTAGCGATATTAATTTCCCGACCGTATTGGCCGGTCACTAGGTGCAGATTCCAGTTACACAAACGCGTATTCTCGCGGGAGCGTGCCTGCTTAGCCGCAGAACGGAAACACGCAAATTGCGCGCCATCATCGTCGCCGTTGGATTTCCGATATTCGGTAATTTCCGCATGGCCGCCGGCGTCAATATAGTAGACGTTATTAGCGGACTTATGCGAGCCTCTGCTCGATTTAAAATTAATTAGACCGAGTGCAATCGGTTCTCTAGACGATTCTTTTATATAGGGTGAGTCAATAAGTACTATGTAAAATAACTTGTTAGCTATACCAATTACCCGTTAACTTATTGGTTTTATCGAAAAACGTCAAACGAATTATATTATATTTCAAGGAACTCGTCGAATGAGTGTAAATTTATTTTCTAATATCTTATATTTTCCGGTATGTCAGGGTGATCTTGAGTTTTCTAAATGGCGCTGAATATTTTTTTTTTTTATAATAGTCGGTCCTCAGATTCACGATGACGGTATTAAAAATCGATATAAAATATGAACAACTTAGAATTACGTAAAATGATACCAAACATGCTTCGAATTATTCCAAAATATCCTGTTGCTTAAACGTTCTATTCGTTCGTTATCTCGTTAAATGAATTCCTCTCTAACAAATGTTTTCGATCAGAAAGAGTTTCCGAACTTGGCAGAAACGATCCGTCTATAATGTGATACGATACAAACCCTACGTTTGCTCGTCTGGTTCGTTTCACGGTTAATTTACAACCTGGGGGGGG
>NT_179893.1:758022-764535 GCF_000188095.3 Bombus impatiens | reverse complement strand
GGGGGGGGGGGGGGGGGAGAGAAAAAAGAGGCCATCGTATCGTGGTCCATTTAATCGCGTCGGCGACCGTTGTTCAAAGTGAAAAGCATCCTGGCGAGGACAGATTGCATCGTACAACAGGAACGGTGGACTTCGATGTCTCCGGAGGTAGTTCATGAGATGCTGGTACGTCGCTGCATGAGTTACCGCGTATTATAGCGCGACGGAAACGGCTTTTGTGTCGTGTGCCCGTGAAAGGCACGACTCCGTGGCCAACTATCGCGTCCAATAGCTAAAGTAGACGGTTATAACGAGGATGCTTTGTAAGTCGCTTTTCCGTTCCTCGTTCTGCGTTTGTCATATCGTTATCGCGGGAAAGTTAAACGTGGAAACGGAAGGTCGTTGACACACGCCAAGCACAAAAGGCCAGGAAATTGCAAAAATACTCGCGGGATCGGGCCGCTTTATTTTAATAACGATGCTCCTGCCCGACCATAGGGGAGAACGGCCTATCGTTAGCGTCGTTGGTAGATTAAATTCGATCAATTAAATATATTGAATTGTCTCAAGTTCGCTTCGTGGAGGGGACGAGATATCGACGTAGACACGCGTACATACTTAGCTGGATTATATGGATTACAGTTGGTAGAGCTGACTTTATTGAACGCGTCAGCGTTCTTGAAATTAAATTTCTTTCGTGATAATTATGGCTAAAAATAGGTACGAAGAAACGTAGAATTAGCTAAATCTTCGACCGAGGGCTCTTTCGACTCGGCGAATTCAAATGAAAGTTTCCGAATATATTTCCGAGTAATGATAGGAACGGACGATGCGTATTATGAAAGAAGAGAGAAGAGGAACAATGTAATTTTTAATCTATCAAAAGCAAACAATTTAATTAATAACTGTATCGATTCATGGACTTGTTTCGTTCAATACTTATACTTGTTGACTATGCACGTAACATGCGGGAAATTTATTCATTGATTTCATTGATTTCATTGATTTCTTTTTACCTCGAGTATATTTTATAGTGGGAAGGGGTACTTTATATTCGAATAAGCAAATTTATTCCCATTTTTTATCATCAACATTTCTAAAACTTTTTAACATAATCATTACTTTTTCAAGATTAACAAATAACACATTTAAAGGTAACTTTTGTGAAATCTGCGAGATTGCTATAGTTTTTCTGACATTACAGTGACTTATTGGAATATGAAACTTTGTAACAAAGGAAACTACACGTCGTTTTAAAAATTATGTTCAATCAACTTTTCTCAAATTTGAATGAATTATAATGCACTTAGAAAGTGTTAACTTTCAACTCCAATCTTTCCACATAATTTCATCGTTCGACGTAACATTTGTTATCGTAAAATTTGACCAACTTCTTTCAAATCAAATCCAAGTAGGCGATGGTTGCGATCGATCGAATCGTTTCCCGTTTAATTCTCGGGATTGGCCCGAATGAAGCGATCGGTTCGAACTTGTCTATCGGTCGAAGGAAACAGTGCCGCGTCTGGTTGGCTGGACGATTTTGCAACGTGGTAGGAAACTTGGCGCAGCTGCTACCATCGTCACTCACCTTCTCGCCCACAATTTATGCTAAGTGAATTAACATTGATCTGGCCGGGAAATATGGGTTCGTTCCGGCAGACAGAGACGCGCTCGGTCTCCACGCTCCGCTATCCTTCCGGTCGTGGTGTATACGAATTCCGCACGCGCGCACGCGCTGGTACTTACATGTCCTGCTTTAGTCCTCATCTGTCGTCCCTTAAGCGTTACAAAGACTTCGTTCGATCGGTTTAATACGAACACAAGCGCGCCATAAAAGGGACAAAACTATAAATTTGTGTAAAATAAGAATAATCAATTAAATGCGCTAAAGTATGTTTGAACTGCGATTTTGAGGAAGCGGACGATGCAGAAGCTTATAGTTGGTATGTTTATGTTAACACTAGAACCACGAGAATGATCAAAATTAGAAATTTTTAATTTTATTATGTAGACCTAGCGCGATGGTGTATATTTCGCGTCAATTTCTCATGTGAAACTTCAATTTCACGTGGTCAGATGATCATTGAATAACGAACAGGACAGCAGAGAAAATTTACACAATTTTTTTCGAATGATACATCGTCGGATACAAAATTATTGCGATAGCTGGATGGCGTGTCATGCGAGAAGCAATTAACCTGGATGATTCAGACGTGACATATGGTTCCTTGTCTATGGTAAACATAGTAGTCGCGCTCTCGTATAACGCGGATGCGTGAAATTTCGTTTCTGTATCAATTTGACGGTACAAATTGAGCCGGTGTACGCTTCAAACTGATCGTTAAAAATTGTCGTTGAACGCGGGTGGTTGAACGCGGCCGAAGGGACACTGATGTACCTCGATAGAATGTGTGTATCTATACATATGGTCGCGCAGAAACCAATTAACCTATATTCGTTCTGACTCCGTTTCGTCCTGGCGATTCTCGTAATTATTAGAGACAGCTCGTTATGCATTTTATATTTAATTTTCGTTTATAAGTTCTTCTCATTGACTGTCTAGTCCGTTCTTTCTCTGTGTACTCTCTTCTTTTTTAAAAGTTATGATATTTGTATCTTTGTTCCCCTGTTGGCTCGTCGATCCCTCCTGTTTCACGCCTTTATCCAACTTCTGACTCGTGATTGAGAAAAATAACTCGTCTAATTTTTGAAAGAAGTTTTGGCGGGAGAGTACACTTGTCGATTTTTACCGTTGCTAGTTACGAGCGGCAACGAACAAAGGAATTTCGGGGATGTGACACACTGTATTCGATTTAGAAGCTAATGAAGGTCGTCGCAGACCCCAGTGAATTCAAAGAATGCGAAGTATCCGATGGAATCGCGTGCGTATACATCCACGAACCTCGCGGAAACGTATAATCATGGGATACATGCATCCTCGAGGACAATCTTTTTCCTTTCGAATCGATATCAGATTGTGGAGTAGCTTGGGCTAAAAAGGAAACAAAGAAGAGAGGAGTGAGTGGGTAGATACGCGCGAATATCGTTACCTTTTTCCACGCGGCTCCGATACATTTTGTATACAGGTACCCCATCTGTGCTGGAAATGGCATTTTAAATCGATTGATCGACGAACAGATTTTACCTCGGTTCGACGGGCTATGTGAAAATAATTGTGCGGCCGAGCTTTGAGGATCGCTCACGCGCGTCCATAGTTCCGGAACGCTCCGCAAATTCTTTCTCCCTTGAAAATACCGTCAATCCGCTGTAAATTTGCGGATTCCGCGCCTTTTTTTACCATTCACGCAGCCTCACGGTTAACAAACGGACCAAAACGGAGGCGATCTGCATTCTTCCCTTAAAAAATGTTTGATTAGCTTCAATTTCGTGTACGACTTTGATTTAAGATAACGCAAAGATTGAAATGTCTCAGAAAATAGATGGGCCGATAATCTTTTCTACGATAAAGGTTCTATGTGTCACGAAAAAATTGCAGATGTTTATACATTTATGAGAGACTTGATGATGTAAAAATGTACAAAATACGCACAATGCGAGAAGGTATACAAGATAGTGAAAGATATTCAAAGTATTCTGCATATGCGATGGTGGAAAGGAAACTTCAGAAAAGAAATTCACGATAATATCGTTATAAACGTAAAACATGGGAATGCTTCACGGATTTCTGCGAAGAAAGTTTGAGGAATCGGTGGAAGATTCATTTTTCTCGGTCGAACTCGAGTGGATTGAATTCCCTTAATTGCGCAAAACGGATTTCATTGTGGTATAGCGGGAAGGTGAAAGCTCGAACACTAGTTGCTTTCTTTGTAAAAAGAAATTCCATTCGCAGTGTAATTCTTCTCTTGTTTTATACTTTTGTTGAAATCTCATTCAGCGTACAATGTTACACAACGTGTGATTCCATAGTTATTCATCTGAAACATCGCAGCTGCATCACGGTTGATTCTCTTTTCATTTTGCCTTCGTTAGCCGATCTCATTCTCTCGATTCTTAATCAAATGGACATACCGCGCTGCATTGCTTTCATCGAACACGATATAACCAGTTCCATGAATTTTATTAGTCGACGTTAAAATGCAACGCTCTGGCAGAGAAGCGTGTCAGATAGAGAAGGATCAGTCGAGAGATCACCTAGCAATCAATACTCGCTAGCACCGCACGCGAATTTCCCGCGATTTTGGATACAACACCATCACGATCGAAATAAGCGAAGCTTCACGTCCGAAAGAATATCGCCGACGTTAATGTGCCGCCCGACAGAATGCCGTTATCGTTACGATTAATCGCTTTTTATGTCAAACATTGGAAAAAACGAATTCAGAGGCTAAGCTATAAAAAGTAAACTAACCGAGTTTCAATTCGCCGGGAATTGAAAAACGAAAAAAATGGAGAAGCAAAGAAACGCGAAATAAATTTCTCGCGAACAAAGCGTGTTTTTAAATGCAAACAACCGTGAAATTACAGTAATTGCGAGTGATATATGAGTTTACTTGAGGTAGGAAAATTTCAACGAAAGAACACGGATATTCATGATGATTAAACGCTTCGCGATCGCGAAAAATTGCACGGTTATTGTTTTTCAGCCGCGAGGCCGCGTAACTTACGCGATAAATACGATTTTTAATTCCGTATATTTGTTCCTGTAATAGACGTAAACGAATGGTCGGGTTGGCTAATTTATATTTCATATTTCAAACAGAACATTTCCGCGTGTCGGGCTTCCCGTACGATGGTGCATCGCGGCCGATTACGATGCCCGCCGTAAAGCGTGCCCTGTCGATGAAAAATTAGAACCAATATTTGCCGGATGAAATAGGCGATGCGCTGAATAAATCTGGATAAATGCACTTTTCCCGGAACAAGGGGAACGAAAGCCTTACACAGCCTCGATGGATTATTCCATTTAGCCGTGAGGTATTACGAGCGCGATGCAGCTACGAAATTATGGGAATAATCGACAGTGCATAATGTTATGCGCGCGTGGCAACGATCGGGAATATCGATTCCGTCACCTGATGAAATTTATACAGGCTTTTCTCGTACGAAAATGTGAATTATTCGATCGATGCTTGGACATATCGAATAATATTGTACAAAGAGGCACTTAGAAAGAAATATTTTATTTCTTTCGATAGAAGAGAAAAGGAAAATATTCGAAAGGAAAGCCACGACAGAGTATCAGGAAATGTATATACAGCACATATGTGTACATTATAAATCGAATAACTTTTTCCGATATCGTTTTCCAGTCGATCCGTCCAATAATATTTCCATTCTTCGGTTCGTGAACGCGAATGAATGCAATGTCTTAAATCGGTTCCGGTTGGATTTAACTTTCTTCGCCGGGAACTACGGTAACAAGCAACTCTTTCTCTACTCGACGAAGGGGAATTACGCGATTACGCGAGAATGATCGCAAACGACGTTATTATCAGATGAGAAACGAGAGATAAAAAAAAAGAAATGACGGATGAATAGAGCACGCAAACAACGTGTGAGTGGACGAATCGACTAACCAGCGGTTCCGGACGCAAACTTATCCTCACTTATCCCATGCACCATTTCGACGCTATCATGGTACCTAATTATTAGATGTACGAATGTTAGCGTGCTTACATTGGCCGCTTTGAAAGTGGTTTACCTGTGCATCCCAGGAAATTTGATTCTCATCACGTAATGGGGAGCCAACGTGACATTGCATTTTCATGAAAACACACAGCGTATTTGGGGAATAATGCCGGGGTCGTGTCCACGCTCGTTTTTTCTTTTCTTCGTAGCACTGCCGATTTTTTCTCGTTTTTCCTTCTTTCTTTGTTCTCTTTCCTCGTCTTTTCCATCGAAACACGAATAAATTTTCACGTTAACGCGTATTCGACCCAGATAACGTGCACTTGTGTATGTACAAGAGCGTAAGCCAGATTATGGAACCGGTGAACCATACGACGAGATGCACATGTATGTTATGCTTTCTTTTGGCTGGCGATTGGTCAAACGTTAAAACGTTCGAGCGCACCGAAGCTGGCGCGCAACGGCCATTAATTAGCCTTTACCAGAACGCAAATATTCAGCGATTAACCGGCGAGAATATGCGTAGCGTGTGCGGGCAGTTTTTGCCCCTAGTTAAGCGAGTCCCGAGAGAATTAATCTCCTGTCATGGGGCGGAACAGGTTTGCGCAGGGTGGTTCTCCAATTATAACGAGCCGCCCGAGGTTCGTTGGCGGGAGAAAGCGGGATAATTGGAGAATGGTCCAGTTGAACGATCGGGCACGATCGGTTAGTGAAAAGCGCGCTCAGCGAGGAATCAAGGACGGCGCTGGCAAAAGAGAAGGGAGAATAACGCGGCACTTAGGATCGTTAAGTTTATATCGGTCGCATCGAACAAGACAGGTGGTGGATAATAAAAATTCCAGTCACGAGAATCATCGTGGCTTTTCAAAAAGTGTACCCCCTCGACAAGGGCAAAAATGCCTTTGGGAGCGGCAGGCTCTTTGATTCGGGGATCGAGGCGGGATC
>NT_179893.1:757103-757734 GCF_000188095.3 Bombus impatiens | reverse complement strand
CGAGCGATACACGCGCCGATAAGTCGCCTCCAGTCACATCCCTCGACGCGTTCAGCTTGGAGCGCGTTTCGAAAAAGTCGTGAGGGAGGACGAGCGAGAGCAACGAGCGAGGGGAAATTGATAAGAAGAGAAGGACGAGAAACGTGTAACGAAAGAAGAAAGAGAAAGAGAGGGAGAGCGTATCGGAGGAAGTACAAAGGGACGGGAGGATCGATGTCCGTGATAGACAGAGATGGGGCAGAAAAAAACTGATGGAACGGATGGAGCTGATGAAAGAAGAGGTATGCAGATAAATGACGACGATGATGGAGGGGAACAAAGTAGCAGGAATCAAGTGAGTGAGAAGGAGTGAGATATAATTGATAGGGTGAGGACGAAGAAGAGTGTACACCTATGCAAGTGAAACGAAAGGCGAGGAAGAGAGAGAGAGAGGGAGAGAGAGGGAGAGAGAGAGAGAGAGAGAGAGATTGCAGGGGTTGGAGCAGGGGAGCATCGATGCGGAGGGGATACAGGTAGGATATAGTTGGGACAGGAGAGAGAAAGCGTAAGCAGAATGGAGAAAGGAAGAGACCTGGGAGAGACAGAGAGAGGTGCATGTAGCAGGTATGCATACGTGTGAGATGCGACGCAG
>NT_179893.1:745479-756638 GCF_000188095.3 Bombus impatiens | reverse complement strand
GGGGACTGCGTTAATTCCAGGGGACCTGATTAATCGGAAACAGGACTATCGTGCAAATAGGCGCGAGATAACCCCGCCGCCCACCGCGTCCACCTATGTGCGAGCATGTCCTCTCTGGCTCCATAATGCATCCTGATGGTGGCTTCGATCGACCCCATTCCTAGATTTAGAGTTAAGTCCATGGATATGGGAGGAGCGCGTCGGATCGCATCGATTTAATTACGATCGATCTGTCAAGCCGATGACGTTGTGCAACCAATACCGGCCTTCCCCTTTTCTATTCCCGTCTATATCGTGGTTTGCCCTAAATTTCGAAAATGTCCAGTTCACGTGGACGCGCCAGTTCGTCGCATTCTGCTTCGCGTCGTTCCGCTTCACGGTCTTGACGTTCACGTTCCAATCTACTAGCAAGTAGTAAGTAACTCTCAAATGAAAATGATAAATTATTATTACGGTTGGCCCAAAGAAGGCAGAAAATACGATCCTACGTACATGCCTAGAGACTTTCTTCTTTGGCGTTCGAGGATTAATAACTTAAGTTCACATTCACTTATCTCATTAATATTCTGATAATCTCGGTAATGGAACAGAGGGGCACGAAATGAAACTCTTTGTTTATTCAGTAGATGGACCATTGCTTTTAAACCAGATTTAGAGTTGCACTATATATATGTACATATATATATATAGCAGACATTTTCACTTCCTTATACCTAGAAAGATTACGAAACTTTTACTCTTCGTGTATGCTAAAGTAAACGTTTTAAAGGTGCAAGATGTCGACATCATCGACGAGACATCTTTCCCGAAGTATCTCTAATTTTTCGAGATAATCCATTTGGACCCACAATTACGGACCGTCCGAATTTTCAAAGATACACGTCTGGTTGCGTTTCACATAGCTATACGGGCACATGCCCGCCCCCCGTCACAGTATTTACACGCGAGGCAGAAACAGAGTATCAGAGGCGAATTCAAAAGAGTGTATATAGTAGGTAAAGGAAAAGAGAAGTTTAATTTATTTGGAACCGCGATTCGCATCGGTAGTGCGGAGCTGTCACGGTTGTCCGGTGTACCGCGACTTGGACCGAATTACGAAAATGTCTGGTCCACATGCTCCAGTTGCGTCCGATCACGTCGCTATTATCGGATGCGGCGTCCGTGCATCCTGGGTTTCCACCGAAGTAAACGTGAACTGTTCCGTTCGCTCGTTATGGCGAGTGAATTTTTAATTTATTTCGCCGACTGACTTTCTGTACGCGTTCTCGAAGAAGTCGGCGCCTATCGAACGATGGTACAACTTCCGTGGCGACTGGCAATCAGATAGAATTTCCCCCTCCTTCGTATTTTCTTTTTCTTCTTCATCTTCTGCTTTTTAGTCTCCTCGTTTAATTTCCTCATAGAAAGAACTTGCACAGGGACTTCTAAATGAAATCTACGCGATGCGCCATCGATCGGAGTCGCGAATCTACGTTTGTGCCGAAGAAAAGGTGAAGCAAGAACGGTGTCGTGTATCCTTGAAAATTATCAGAATCCCGTTTCAGTTTACTTAGTTGGTTGCGTAAGGAACGAGGGAGAAACCCTAGCAGGTTATTAAATTGCGAAATAATTTCTCTTAGTAGTTGAACGATATTGAAAATCTATATCGTCGAACGATTCAAAGAGGACGATCCGAAAGGAGGAGAATGTAACCAATTTGTGGCTAATATCTTCGTATACTATCCTTTGGCGGCTGAGGTAGAATCTGCCATACGAGAACGGTAACAACGATAACGGTGTCGTTAATAGGCGAATATTTTCGTTAACGCGAAACCAGAGGCTTACCGTGGCACGCGAACTCTTGCAAAATAGGAGTAATTAAAAAGGCAGCAATTAATCGGGGAAAGGCGAAACACACGAATAATTTGTAGGAATAGCGAGGCCCGTCGGAACTATTAACGCCGTGGAACTTTTGTCTCGGCCGGAACTTTTAAATGCCGCGCACTAAACGAGGCGTGTGCGCCCCGCGAATGGAGTTTCGAGTTAAATTGCCATAAATAAACGTCTTGGCTCTGGCTATGTTCACACTGGCGAATTAAGTGACGCGATACGTTGGAGAAAGAGAGAACCAGGATGGAAACGGGAGACGGGGGGCAAAGGAGAAAAATCGCAGACAAAAGGTATAAAAGAATCGAGGCTATACCGCGTAAGCGCCCAACGTCCAGGCCCCTCCCCGCGTAATTCGTCCATCCAGTCCGCTCCCTTTAATTATATTCGGAGCAATTAACGATGGATAGCGCATAATGAACAATATCTGCGGCCAGACCGTATTTACGGGGTAACGGCGTGACGGCGTGACGGCCGTACTTTGTATGCGTGCCATATTTTATCCGACAATTGAAAATAATTTACGCTTTACGCGGCACTGTGCAGCTTGTAATTAGAATGCGAAATGAGACGGAATGCGCGAATGGGCGGGACGGCGCGAGGACAAAACTGCCTAAAATGCGGGAAGTTCGCCAACGCGATTCGTCCTGGTCGAAATTAGAATGACGTTTTAGTGCGTCGCGCAAATTGCAGCATTCGAGAAACACGAGCACGTTCACGACTATTCGCTTTATCCAGGTTTTATTGGGTCGTTTTAAATGTTACCGGTACTATCATTCAGTTGAATCATTCATGTTGAAAAAAGTGAATATCACCCCTTTTTAAATAACCGCTAGGATGTGAGATATGTTTCAACAAATTGAACGAGGACCACATATTTTACGTGCACGCGAACCTTCGAATAACGATATTGCCACATGCATACGATGTTGTACACGACAGTCAATATGCACTACAAACACATTATCTCTATAATACCACGAGCTTTATATGACCTTGAGTATCAATAACACTATCTCGACGACCTCTGTCTGATTTTCAATGACCTCTAGTGCCACTGTCACGATCTCCATAATTCTCTATGATGTTTAATTAGCGATGGTTCACTATTTTCATTGTCTCTTGCCTGCTAATAATTTTGTACGAGTCTTATGACAAAAACTCCAGGGAAAACTGTTTCATTTCATATCGTTTGTAATATTTCTGCAGAATAAATTGTTAAATTTGCATTAGGTTGAATCTTTTTGAAATTTTTCGAAATCCCTTGATAGAATTTCCAAGACAATGTACTGTTAAAGTCTCGTCGATGGAAGCCGTAATTGCAATTTCGCGCTGGAGAATTCAGCTGCGTGACTAGTCGGTTCAATTCTTTCATTGATAAAAGAGACTGGACAGTCCAACCTAATCCACGCAGTCTACGAACACCGAATCCAGCTCTCTCTTCTTTCGTGTTCAAACGAACTTCATCTTTGAATGAGGTTCCCACATTAAAAAAGCTCGAGAAAGTTCTGCGTGTCGGTGAAACGTGCGTTTCATTCGCTACAGCGACACATTAAGCGGAGAAATTAGTCGTAGTTTAACTTGGCGACGTGAACAGGGCATGGACAATGACCCTTATAATACGCTTCTACATTTCTTCGCCAGACAGACACGACAGAGGATGAAAAAGCGTCACGACGAAAGTGCAACAATTATTTACACTCGTTCCTGTTTCTTCTACGGTCATTTTGCTCATTTCCCTGTTATTCTTCATCAACTTGGTCGAAACGATTGTTTTATATACACTCTTTCGCGCTAAACCGCAATTTTACTTTGTCCCGTGACTAAGTAGAGATTTGTTTGGGGATCGCCATAACCCTCGGCTACACCTTTGTCTGTACACCGTCCCTTGGTGGACCACCCTTTGTCTCTCTTCTGTATATTTCGTGCAGTACCCTTTAATACGTCAAGAGGCGTACTGTTTCGTCGTCTACACCTTTGGCGAGACTGGCTTCTCTTGGTCGCGATCGATATTCCATTGTATCGGAGCACTGAAGTATCCTGAAGAGTTTCACTGGCTCGTAACGACATCGGTGCTATTATGCTAATTCAGCGTGTCGCTGGAGTGCGGATGCTGGTGAGTGATAAGCTACGAACACCTGGCTGGTAAAAGAAGAGGATGTAGCATCACACATAGAGATTCGTCGTTGTCGTTGTTGTTGTTGTGGTTGTATCGCATCGGCCGGAATCGCGCTTGCCGTGCTCGTTTGCTGCTGGGGAAAAAAGCTCGCGTGGCAATCGCGACATTCGTGATTAATTTCCCATTCCAAAATAGGACGCGAAGCGACGACGACGCAGGTGTCTGGTTAATTCTTTTGTTTCTCGAGTCGAGCCCGCGATCGATGCATCTGAATTGTATGGCCAAGCTCCATAGCGATTTATAGCTGATTTATCGTCGTATTTATTGACATCGTTCCATCGACGCCAGCCGTGAACGAAAAAGAAATTATTGACTGCGACCGAAGAATTATTGCTATCCAATATCGTGTACACCACTTCTTCTGCTCTTCTTTCATTTTTTATTTTCTTTTTCTTCTGTTATTTTACTCGACTTGTTCTTTCTACGGTGTACAACTAGGTTTCGTAGATCGGCAAATACTTGTCATATGTTTTGACCTTGACCCGATCGTTCGATTATCAGACGATGTTCGACAGCTCGACAGAGATATTTCTTAAGCAGTGGGGGGTGGTGGCAGGCTAGCGAAGCATTAATCGGAGAGACTAACCCAGCTAAGAACCGGATTAAGAAAGTTACTCCGGCAGTGGAGGAACTTGGCCAGCCACTATCTGCTGCTAAGCAGTTTACGGTGCAGCTGTCCCACGATGTCGTCAAACGCTTTCTTCGTTGGTGCACGACCGACCTCCTTTTTTTTTGTTCGCCTCTCAAGATGTTCTTTTTCTCTGGAACTGAGAATCGTAAGAAGGGCTCAATCGTATTACCTTGCCGCGAGCCCATTTCCTGTTCACTGTTTCAATTATCCGGTAGCTTGGCTAATTGCATTTTGCGCTTCATTTTCTGTCCCACGCCAATCGATTCTTCTTATTCGCCTTTTTTCCGCTACCTCGTCTCGATCCCGTTTTTAGACGTTTCTATGTTTGATACGCGAGACGTACAAGGTTGTCTCTATTTAAATAAAGTCGCAATTAAACAAACTCCAAAGAGATCGTTGTACCGATGAAACGAAGTTATCGTCGATAATTCTTTGTTCGAACGATCCGCGTATCCTCTTCACGTTGCCAATTAACGAGTTAACGTCATGCCATCAAGCTCGATGAAAAATTAGTTTTCTCGTAACGATGTTAGATAGTAATTGTTCTATTCGCGAAAGAAGTAGAAAATTGGTTTGGTTGTCAGCGCGATAGAACCATCCGAAATAGCCAATTGCGCTACGGAGTGCTCGTTGAAAAATCGCCAGACCAGAATTTTAGACGATGTAAAATATTCAACCAATTAAAAATTACCCACTCGCGGTATGGAACACGTTTTCATCTAATAAAAACGACTCCATCTAATAGGAAGCAAGCGTCGTTATAATCGTATACTCGTCGAGTACAAGAGCACGTTTCCAGAGTCGATGGCAATTCAATTTCGCGAGGATCCACAATGAGTTCGAATTAACGTGTACCAATGGTATCTTCATCTGCTATCGTATTACGTTCTTGACAAACGACAAAGGAAGCACGAGAAACGTGGAAAAAAGCGGAACGAAGAGAGTAAATGGCAATTCGTGCAGACGACGGAAATATAACGTGAATAACTGACGATCCGACAAGCTCTTGGTAAGCTGCTTATGGTAACGATTGGGTCAACGCATTGGGTTCGGTCGCAGATGCGATGGGGAACGCGTTAAGAAATACGTGCAGCCGCACGTAAGATTTCCGACTTTCACCTCTATTAAGATCCATTTACAGGTGAGTTTCGCGATATTAAGAATCGGCGAATCGATTGCAGACGATAATACGTCGAAACGCTTGATTTCCCCGTACCATCGTTCGATGGCACGTACATACGAGAACGCACACGATCACGAAGAGCATAGAGGAAGGTAGAAGGCATGGATCCATGGCATTGTCAGCCATTCCAGACTCCAGGGATTAACTCGCCCAGGAATGCATTCCTCCTTTCTCTTTCTCTCTCTCGCGCACTTTGTCCATCCTTCTCTGTCCTTCGAATATCCATCTTCGTTCCTCTTCCTCTTCTGTCCCCCGTCCGTCTTGCCGTACTTTCCCTCCTTCTCTTTCGCATTCATTCACCTTTCTGCTGATTTTCTCGCCTCGTTCTTCTCCGTGATAGGGTGAAGCACTCGCAGTCATTTTCTCCATTTTGCGATTCGATTTCCGTCGATATTGCTCCCGTCTCGCTAGATTCTTCCATTCGGTCGGATGAAGACGCTACCGAGGGAAATATATTCATTCGCGTCGTGAAGAAAGAGACAGAGAAACAGGGAGTGACGAGCGGCAGGAAGAGGGACCAGAGAGCAGACGAGAGGGAATCGGAGAAAGAAGAAAGGAAATCGAACGGTTGGAAGAGATAAGGGTGAGAAAGAGAGGAAGAAAGGAAAGAAGGCCAGACGAGGTATAAGGATCTTCGTGACGCGACCAACTAATTTCATCGTCGATGCCGGCTGATTTCCCTTCCTTTCCTTTCCTCTTCCGTTCGCCCAACCCGTTCTCGACCAACATGCTCTATGGTGCGTGCATAATGTGTCAACCTATGTGCTCGAAGATCAGACTATCGACGTTGTTCACAGTGAGGCGGTAAGGTGTCGACACGGTACATAATGCGATAGATCGTCACGGATAAAAAGAGAGATAGTCGAACGACGGGGAAGTTATGTGCCGTCACAAGCCAGGCAACCGATTCATAGTAGCGTCTCGCGTGTCGAAAGTCTGCCGCGTGACTGTCACGCGTCAGCATTTTCCATCGATCGTTCCTGTTTTCCTATTTCGCGATTTTGCCAGACCGATAGGCATATAGCTCTGGGAAATTCAAGAGTCGAAAGTAAGCGAACAGGATTTCCTGTGGATTATGTGGTTTCACAGATTTCGTTAACGTCTGGCGAAACCTTGATTTACGAGCCAAGCTAGTTTGCGAATTTCGCGAAAACTCAACGAGCTTGCCTTGTTCTCTCAACACGAAAGCAACTTGGCAACCTTATTTACAATTTAAAATTTTCTGGGAACGGACAAGTTGCAAATCCTACGGACGCATGCACGAGAGACACGCCCATGCCTGTGCATCGCCAGACGGTCTAACCGAATTAAAAAGGCAAGGTAGAAGAGATTCACGGGAGAACGATAGAGGGAAGAAAGTCAGCCGGCCGCGTTTGTGCCTCTAAATCACTCATTCCACCGGCCAACCGTTGACACGGAATTTCCCGGTTAAAAAGTCTGCCGGCGACAAAGTGATCTATCGTCCAATTTGCCCCATAATTCGAGGATGTATCTCGTCCGACGGCGTTGTCGCGTTCCTTCCGTGAATAGAACGCGATCCGTCGACGAGATTGAAACGAAATCTAGCATTTCGAAGTCGATGGCTTCGTCACGGATTGATCCGTCTCACAGCTTTATCTGGTCGTCGATTACACGCGCGCCGCTATGTGGGTGACGCGCGTGTATATGTAACCTGTCCAGTAGTGTGCACGTTCGCACGCATTCACCTATACTGGCACGTGGCACAGCCACGATCGTACTATTTGCCGATGTATGCGTACGAAGGCACGAGCGCGTGTATACGTGGCTGCTACGGAGAAACCAATCGGACTGCGCAATGCAGCGAAGTCACGGCGTGATTGGTACGGTATTGTGCGCCATAACCAACGGTGAAATTAACCATGATCCAGATCAAACGATCCTAACGGTGTGCGCGTGCCGGGAAAATCCTAGCCGCCTCTCGTATCGCGCCACTGCATTGCAGCTAACTTCGGTCATCGCGTATGCGAAATATATTCGTATTTATGTAGGCGCTTAAGTCGGATTAAGGCAAGCCGAACGCAAGGATAATCGCGATCCGCGCTATCGATCCGACGCGACGAGGACTCGCGTTGTGTTCGAAGCTGGCGCCAATTAACGAAAGGGAATAGGATGATCGAAACTCGGGTCGGGTTCGTTAAAATCTTGACCGATTAAGCTACAACGCTTCGATTCTTCGTATAGCGTCTTGGAAAGGATTTCACGATAACTCGATGAAAGAAGACGCGGTTATTGTTTTAAATCCACTTTACTCGCAAAGAGAGACGGAGAAATTCGAGATACGACGATATAAAATTCAGTTACGTCGAAACTTGATCCAAACGGAGAGTAATTGGAGATCGCAAAGCTTGCCACCGACACTCGTTAGATCCGCTACTACACCGTATACGTTTTCGGGGCTTTTGAACTTGGAGTGTTTGTAAGTAACAGCGGATGAAGTCGAAGTAACCGGCGTTAAAGCAGCGTCCGCTGTCGTCGAAATTCAAGTTCGAGAATTCGACCGCATGGCGTTCAACCATTCTCGTTGAAAGTCGATCCCGAAACCCGATGGCTCGGATCTACCATTCGACTCGAGTCGTACTTCGAGATGGTACTTTGAGATGGTCTTAAATTACACCTGACTGCGAGCTTCGGTCTAATTACAATTAAACCTCTTCGATGTTGCTACGAACCGGAAGGTTTAACGACAGTAGACGAACTCTGGATTTCCTCGATTTTCAGGCGGATTCTCACAAGGAAAGTCTAACGATTCATCTTCTTTCTTCCGGTCGAATGCGATCCTCTTACGCGATTCTCTTACGCGATTCTCCTACGCGATTCTTCGATTAAGAACTAACAGTCACGGTTGACCGAACTACGTCGCGTCGGTTAATTCGTCAGCGACGCGCGAGTTCCGTGCTCCGGATGATAATGCCGGTCCACTGCAGCGTGACAGCGCTCTGTAATTAATCAGAAAGTGCAACGCGAGAATACAGGGCTGGTCCCGGCGTAACAGTCGCTGGAACGGGCGCAACGTTTGCACAGTTGATGCGCGCGTACGTGCAGCGGCTCCGTGTGACGCGCATACTCGCGACAAGAGCAACCGGATGCGTGTTGGTGGAACGCGGCGGAAAAGACAGGGGTGAATGTAGAGGAGAGTGTATAAATGCGACATAAATGGCGCCGCGCCGGTGCATAATTGTAGACCGGCACAGGTGTATCGCGTTGCTAGAACTGGTAGAAGCTGCGTAACCGTTACTCGGTCACATGTGCGTAATGGAATGCATCTGGGTGGAGAGCGTGAAGAGCATGGAGAGTGACTCGATGGGGCGGTTACGTGTACAAGCCCCCGCGCATCAAAGGATTTTTTTGTTCACGGCATTCGGATCGTCGATATTACCCTCTAACATTCTCTCCTTTCAACGAGACACAGGATCAGAAATGTTCCTCCGGTATTTATTTGGATGGAACGCACCGGTGACCCAAATATTTGGCGAACAGTTTCCCGGAAAATGTCGCGACTTCCGTTTCGTTTCACTCGAATGTCTGGGATATCTCGGCTAACTTTATGTTGCAGAGTGTTTGCGTTGGTTGGAAATTTGTTTAAAAAGTTGTGTTTTTTCCTCTTTTCTTTTTCTAGGTATCGCGTGGGAAGTGGAAAATGTTTTTTGCTTCGAAAACGATGCTCCCTTTTCTTTTCCGTTTTTTTCCCCTCCTTTTTCGCGCAGAGTACAAAACAGTTAAAGAACTCCAATATCCGCTTAACATTCCACGCGATCCAGAAACATTTTCGTTGCAAACAGATATTCCCCGGCCCGAAAACACAGGAAGCGTTTCAACCGACGAAATCACCAAGAACACAGCGCGCATGATGAAGTGGGAGCGTATCAAGTAGCGCGAGCGTATAACATGTGCGACAGCGTCAAAAGCAGGACTCTCTAAGGAGAATAAGAGAGTCAACGGTGCGAGCGTGCCGTGAAACTACGTCGATGTATAAACGATACGACGAATGCTTTGCAACCGTTGAATTCACGAAATGCGAATTAACGGCATGGACGTCGACCCGGCAGCCGTACGAGGAGCTTACACGACAGTACCAGAGATTTCACAATATTTGGAATTTTCCGAGACACTCTGTAAATGCCAGGCAAATATACAGCGGCAAATAGTTGCGTCACAACGTGGAAAAGAGAGATAGCAGCTCGTAATTGCGGCAAGCACATTGTCGGCGTATAATTGTCTCTGGCAATGTAGTTATCCGACGATTACGGAATACCGGAAGTGACTCGTGCAAACGCATCGAGTTTCACCGCCTCCTCTCGTTACGCAATTATCGACTGACGTAGAAAAGAAAAAGAAAAGAAGAAAATAGAGCGGCTCTCTCGTTATCCGAGATTGTCTCGAGCAAATTCTAAAGAAGCGGAAAAGGAGGCATGCAAACGATCCACGTGGTCGACAGGCGAAAGTTCGTTCTAAATCGCGTCTGAATATTCCCTCGCATAACCGAAATTAACCTTGTCGCCCGAGGCAGAGCAACTGCAAACAAGTTTTAGAGCCGAATTTCACCATGATTAATTAAGCCGCGTTCAATCCTGTTCCGCCAAGCCACGTATTATACGTGCCGTTATGCGCGTGGCAGCAGATGCTCATCGGCCGATGCGATGGCTGAATTTCATACCTCTCGACAACGCGTCTTGCTTTGCAATGTTTAAACGAGCATCTTATCGAACGTTCAGAAACTCCTGGTATACCTTCGAAAGTCGTTTACTCGTGACTCTTTGTATTCCATGCGTGTAACTCGAAAAAGAAAATGGACCATTATTGTCCGCGTTTCAAATCCAGCGTCACGAGACCAATTACCATTCTGTTCGTTAAATTTCACAGTTGACCCAACCGATAGATACCGTAAACGTACGATAGCCGTAGGATAGTGGGAATTCGGACTGCTCAGAACGAGGAAATGAAAAGGGGTCGAAACCTCTATCGAGCTTCGATGTACATGGAATCGGAATTCGTGTGGTGTAATATAAGGGCTAGTTGGTCAAACGCGTACATCGAAATATATGGCGCGAACTTTCAGACTGCGTCTTTGTCGACCGGTTGTACAGAAAGGAAAGAAATTGTGGAGAGTATATTTCTCACGCTACCGATTCGACCGTCTACGCTTCACCTCGCCGATAGTTTCGCGCGTATCGCGTTCCTTTAGCTTCGCACACGCAGTCATACTAGTCTACCGAACAGTGCATTCTTCCTCGTTGTGCGTCGACAAGCGGAGTGGTATAAAAAAAAAAAAAAAAAAAAAG
>NT_179893.1:709526-745070 GCF_000188095.3 Bombus impatiens | reverse complement strand
AAAAAAAAAAAAAAAAAAAAAGGAATGAGAGGGAAGAAGAAAGAATGGAAGAAAGGATGCTACATCTATGAGAACATCTATGAGAGCCGAGCGTTCGCGCATTGTACGCGTCCGCATGGAAAGATAAAAACGCGATGTCGCGGAATTACGCGCGTACGATTTATCGCTTCCTGTTTTCACTGTTTGCCACCCTATGATTATTTGGACACCGCGTTAACATTCGATGCCTGGTTTCGTGCTGCACGTGAGCCCAACATAGGGGACTTGAGCACCAATTCCCCTTAATGAGGTATATCATCGAATATAGGGTCACGTTTTTCTCCGGTTCGTCTCATGTAACTGCGCGTAACACGTGTACGCGCGTGCTCGAGAGTACATCGCTCGTAACGAGATTGAACGCGTTTAACTGAAAATTGCACAAGGGGATTTCAAGTGACGGCTACAAATATGGGCGAGCTGTGGACGGTGACCGTGTCACGAATGCCGGGGGCAAATATGTGACGCTTCTAAATAAAATGAAGAAGGAAAATGGCTAGGAAAATTGACAAAAAAGCGTGTTTCACGAGTGAACATTCTGACGAACTTCACGAGTGATTACGAAGTTTATGGGGAAAAATCGCGGAAATTTATACGGCAACGAACCTCGTTTCTTTTATTTTGTTGTATTTATATTCTCGATTCGCGTGTTTAGATTTTCAATCTTTTATTCAACGTTTCTGTTTTATTTCGTTGGTTTATTTATGCTGGTTTGTAGAACGGTGACTAAAGACAGATCGTTAGATTGCGTAACGGAGACGCGTTAACAGGGTTACTTATGGAAATGCGGTGTTACTGAATTGATCAACTCTTTGTAGAATTACGCGATTCCAATCGCTAATTGGATCCGACGTTCACGTTGCTTTTGTTCGTCTCGCATCGAGAGATTGAAACGCTGCGACAATAAGCGGATACGGTCGAATGCGCAAATAATTTCGATCAATGGTCATTCGTTCTACCGTCTTCCTTTCTGCGGTATGACGATTCCTCGGTTATGACGACTTTCTGTAATCCTACTACTCGGTCGGAAAGAAGAATCGTTCCAATAAGCCTCAATTAATTAGCGTAACGAGCGTTAAACAAACCAGAACAGTTTCCAAGTTTTATATTCCGAGGGCGAAAAATATCTAATGATATCCTGGCCAAAAGCGTGAAACGCGACTGTAGTATCAAAGAGTCTTTATTTCATCCACGATTCGTAATGATAAAGCGCGGACAGGAAATCAGAGGAAGCTACTGGTTATCGAGTTAGACGGAATCTCTATCGAATTTGCTCGTAAACAAGAAGAACGAGGACAATTTTCCTTCACAGCGGGCATAGTTCCCCTTAATAACCGTTTTGCCTTCGCTGTCACCGACAAACTGCTTTATACGCGTATTAATTTAACCTTATTTTCCATCGCTGTCGTTCGACGAGCGCGCGAGCGAGTTTACTTGCCCCTTGCTTGAAAGGAAGAACGCCCCTGGGAGCAGCAGATGTACCGATGCACACGATACGTGTGCACTCTGTACTCCGAATATACTATATATCCATACGTGTGAGGATGAATGTAGTATGTATACACATCCATGGGAAGCAGCGAGTTGGCTCATGTATAAATGCGAGCTAGATGGCAGGGTTGCATAGCTGTAAACCAGCGGCGCAGGTGCACCGCGCGCTCGTACAGGGCAGGAAGCGCCGAATATAAACGTCTTCACGGCACATATACGCTTTCACGAATTGGATGGACGCGCGCGCGATGTAGCGATGTGTATAGAACTCGTGGCGATGAACCTTTAACTGTTTCATAGTTTCACGTAGCTATCGAAATTCTGCTTATCAAATCGCCGCCCCTACGTAATACATCGGTTCCCTCGTATGGTTTTCATGTACGCATTGTCTATGCGCTTGGTCGCGATCCGATCGCTGAAAAACATTGTCGTGAAATTTCGAGGACATTAGCCACGTCAGTGATACTCTATCAGATTTGCCTGGTAGAACAGATATAGGGGAGAAACCCGCTGATAGAGAGGCAGGGGTTGTGGAAAGGAAACGCTCTGGGAGGAAATGATACGAACCGAGGGAGTGGGAGAGTGGTAAATGTTGCAATCGGAACACGGTGTGGAGAAAGGCGACGTTTCGCGCGCCATTCAGCGAATGTGGATGAGCGTACGTGAGCGTTTTATCGTCGGCGGGAAGTTGGTTCGGTTATCATTATTTGAATACAGTGAATGCCGACGGTGGTTTCATTATTTTTTTTCTTTTCAACGCTCGACGAGAAACGCGCGCGACAAATCGAATAACGTTTCGAGTAACATTTTCTACAAAGCAATCGCATTTTGTTTCAAAGGATTGAAACGTTTTCGTGCTTAAAAAACGAATTGAACGCTGTATAAATCTTTGAAATTGCTAGGACATATTTCCTATTATATATTTTTCACGCTTGAGCGATGAACTCGCCGCATTCCCGACGATGAATGCAAATGATTTCGCGCGCAGACCGTAATAACTGACAAGACGGAGATCGAATATGATTGATCCCGCTGTTACTGCTGCATACTTGGTGCAGCTACTCTGCTGCTCCTTCGATGCTTCGTAACAAAACGGAAGTTTCTCGGCGTTTACCGGATATACGCGTCCATACATAGCTATATAAGTGTGTGCATTTTGCAATATAAACCGCTTACCGCAGATGCGCGGAGGGAATATCGAAGAAGTTGCAAAGCGACCGTTCGTTCGATCTTACCTACGAGGCCAAGAGAATATTGGGAAACCAATTGTTTCTTTATCCGGTCGAATATCCTTATTGATTCGATTCATCTTCGGATGAATTATTCGTTTAGAGAAAAATATCCTCCTTTCCGTCCAATGTACTTCTCCAGTATTTTATCCAGACACGTCGCTACCGAGATTAGTTTCGAGCGTTTAACGATTGATCACCTTTCGATTGGCTTGTTTCTATTTCCGAAATGGATTGTCCATATCACTTCGTCGTAAAATTATACGAAACGAGGAACGAGACCGCTAAATCATAGTGTTCTTTGTTTCATTGCATTCGTATCTAGATGAAAGTTTCGCCGTAAATAATTAATTACGGTAGTTCATCGTGTCAAAGCAGATACGTACTTTCAGCACAGTACCGAGTTGTGTCTGCTTTTGAGAGTTTAAATCTGATATCTCCCCTAGGACGTATAAAAAGTTTTCCCCTTCTTGCGTAATGGCCAGAATACCTTTCCTGCGTGTAATTACGCGAATACGTACGCAAGTTTCTACACTTTACTCGACAACGCCAACAGTTCATTGTTCTTATTCACGTTACACTTCGATCGATATCTACTCATAAATGTCGTTCGCAAACCGACCACATACCTGACCTTCCAGCTAATACAATTTCACAGAAATTAACGCTACAATCTCGGTCAAGTTCCATTAACGTCTTCCCAAAAGCCTTCTCGATTTTCCGCGTGTCCGAACGTCGATCCTTCTAAACGGAACATGCCGCGCGATCCATGTTACAGGACGGGGTGTGGTGCTGGACAGTCAGGGTCCAGTGTTGATCTCGGAGCCACGCTCGTCGGTCGAATTCTCGAACGAGACCGGGGCTATGATCCATTGTTCGGCCCAGGGCAGTCCCTTGCCAAGGATTGATTGGCTTATGGGGGACGAGTCACCGGTCCTCCCTATACCTCACATCCGTGAGATGCTGGTGAATGGTTCAATGTATTTTTTGCCATTCAGTGCGGAGACCTACCGACACGACGTCCACGCGGCTGTCTACAGATGTCAAGCCTCGAACAGCGTCGGCAGGGTGTTGGGCCGTGAAATCACGGTAAAGGCCGGTGAGTACCTTTATTTCTTCGCTTCCAACCGATTGCTTTCCCCTTCCGGTCCGGAAGCTAGACTTTTTCCTTTCCATTCTCCATCATCTTTCACTTTCATCTACATCGTTCTCGCAAAATTGCCAGATGGTTTTATCACAATGTGTTATTGATTCTCCATTCCTTTTTATTATTTCCTTTCCCTTCCATAGAAATTCCCTCCCTATTCTCTTCTACCTTAATCTGTCACTTTCATCTGCATGGTTCTTAAAAAATTGCTCGATAATTTTCTCCCAATGTATCATCCACTCTGTTTTCTTTCCTGTTATTTCTTTTCCGTCCCATAGCAATTTCGTGCATCTTGTGTATCTTTAAAATAGCCAGTCGCGCAACGATAACGAGAGCGCTATATTTCGCGATATCTCGCGGCAAGTGGAGAACTCCTTGCAAAGAAGTGTACAGAATCGTTCGGACAAAGAGTGCTTCTCGGACGCTGAACCGGAACACGCGACAGCAGTAATCTGGCAAAAAATTGCCGGGGAACGTTCCCGGAGTGTCGTGGCTCGCAATTACGCCATGAACACGGCGTAGCTGTAGCAACGTCCGCGCTCTCCATCTGCTAACTTAACATCACGTTCCGTTGGTATCGGGTGGCGGGCATTTAATGCCTCGACTTCGCGATTTGGTATTTCTCTTTCTTTTTTACATTTCGCCTAACACTTTCGTGACGCTTTTCGCTAGGCGCGCTGCGAGATTTTTCGTTATCGGATACCGCGATGTCTCCGGTAGTCCGCTATTTTTCTCGCCGCTTGTAAACGTAATCGGTCGTTCTACAGGATGACGTTCTAAACCACGAGCCGCGGGTAAAAGTGGGAGAATGATCGCGGCTTGAGAGAGCCGCGCCAACTACATTTATCGTTGCTTCGCTGCTTCATCCTCCAGCTCGCGGATGCACTGCATGGAATCCGTGGTCGCTTATGGCTAACAAGCGACACTCACTGCCAAGATCAAGATCCAGCTTTACCTCTCGCACGCTGCCAAGCTTTCACTCGCGTTTTTCTAGCGACCACCGGAAACAGACGAGCGTTTTGTCGGTGTACGCGCTACCGTGTTTCATGTTTGCGTGTGTGCGCGAAAGACGGGGAAACCGACGAAACAACGCAATCCCTGGCGAGCACAAAAGACGAACGAAAGATTTTCGTTGGTTTTTTGCTGGGAATAACAATCGCGTCCAAGCCCTGGCAAGAATCACTTATCGCGCTTAACGGCTCGTGAATCAACGAAAATTTCTGGAAAGAATCGCCGAGTTGCGTTACGTAGAATAGAAGGGGTGGATTGTGCGCGATAACTGGAGAACTGGATTGAAAACACGAGAAGGAGCCACTAATTACCGAATGCACGGGTCGTAGACAGGTTGAAAAGCGACGTTGTTGGCGAGTAGAATAACGAATCTGTAATAGAAAATGCGTAGTGCCTTATATTATTATTGGAGTTAACGACGAGAGACGGGTCGTTACGGTCTGGAATATCTAGCCATAAGCTGTTGAGCTCTCGAGATTCGCTTTCGTGAATATCGATGTCTGAATAGAATTGCTGAGGTTAAAACAACCCTGACGATAATTGTCGCGGTATAACTAGAGATAAAGTCGAACGAAGATCGAGTAAATTCTCGGAAATTTGCCTAGCTCGATTTTCCTTGGAATTTCGACATTGTCTCCGTGATTACGTAAACTCGTCCTCTTGTTCCTTCCTCCGTTCCATAGAAGTAACTTTATTTCACGGAACAAACGTGACTGACGATGGAAAACTGATATCGACGCTCTTTCTTTCAGTGGTACGTCAAAAGTACGAAGTCCAAGTGCGAGATGTTTACGTCCTTCCTGGAAATACCGGTGTGCTCAGGTGTGACATACCGACGTTCGTTAAGGAGTACGTGGCAGTCACGTCCTGGGTTCGAGATTCAGCCTATAACATCTTCCCTACGCCGAAAAGCGGTGAGTGATATTGCGATAAATTGAGCTGAGTTCGATAAGGCTGAAACGTGTCGGACGTGTCTCGAGTATCTTAAACTTACTAGCTTACTCGTGATGTTTCCAAACACGGATCTCCCTCGACTAAACTATCGTTCATCGTGATTTCAGCCGTTCAGAAATCCAGCTAACTGTTCCATTACCCTTTCTGAAAAATTGTTATTTTATTTTAGCATCAAAATAGGCGACTAGCGTTTCATTTCTCAGAAACACTAATTTACAAAATTTACCATTTCGTTAATATAATTACAGCGTACGTTTTCAGACAATCTTTTACCATACACGCAACAGTTTTGCTTTCTGTTTTTTCCTTTTTTAATCGTTTCGATTTTAGGATTGGTCGAATTCGATTCGTTAGAGCGAACGATGTTCGCCGTCCATTGAGATCGTTCAACGAACTAACTCGCGCATCGTCGATATCGAGAGAACGTGCATGCCAGGAACAAAAGGTTGGATATTTCTCGAACGAAAAACGCGATTTGGTACGCATTCTCGTTACGCATTCGAAAAGAGCCCTTGTCGTATCGTGTACCGATGTCACGTCTCGGTGCACGTGATTGCGAAGTTTTTGACATTTACATTCCCCGTTGCTGAAGAGGCACGTAGAAATGGCGTACCGATAAAAGCGTAGGAGTCTGATAAATTGGAGCCACTTTTTTGCCCGGTTTTTCCCCTCGTTTGTGTACCGCGGCCGAACGCGCGCAAAGCAAAAAAGCCCACGTTACGGCGCGCACACACGCTGATATAAGCTGCTCTGGTCAATATCCGAGTTAATTAGAGTCTGAGGGGACTATTCGAGTATCCACGTATACACATTAACGTGGCCGCCCACTCTTGCACGCCATAAGCCCACGTGAATTGTGGTACTACATATGGGAAAAGGGGGGTCTCGTCGAGCACATGTGCAAGAGTTTATGAGAACGTTGCCAATCAGCAGCAGTGTTAGAAACGACGATGCAAAGCTCACGACGACGCCAACAGCGTTCTCTTTTATTTTTCCGAAATTGTTAATCGAGACGAATTCTCTATAACTCGGCGTTACATTTCCCCGACGGTTGGAAAGCTCTCGGACGAGACCAAGACGGGGAAATTACGCGCGCGGCAAACGAGGCAAGGAGAAGTTCAGCCAACGAAAGAAGAAGCTGTTCGTTTGATCACAAACGAACGTTGATTGAATGCAATGCCCGTTAAATTTTACGACTTTTATTTCATCGCGTCTCTCCAACACCTTCTCCTCGTGTCACGAAGATTTCCGCTTTCTATCCCCTCTTCGCCGTTCTGTCAAACTTTTCTAACTTCTTTCCTCCCAGCGCGCCATCATAATGCTCACATTGTGCCGACAAAGCAACTTGCCAGTTCGGCTCGCGATTTTCGCCGAAAGTTTTCTCGTCGAGCGCACTGTTTAGATCGTATTCGATGCTTTGGTGTCGAGAAACACGCGTGCACTTGGTAGAACTGCGTGTTCTCCCTTCTACCACTTCATTTTTTAGGCTTCTTCTACCCCTCGTTTCTCATCCTGTTTTCCTGGAACCTGTTTTTGAACGTTCCACTAAAAACTCAATCATGGTTACTCGCTTCTGCGTTCCCGACGTTCCCTCTCGAACGGATTATACCGAATAAACGGGAACTTTCTCACGTCGACGGACTGATCTGCACGCGACTAAAAACTTTTCCGAGTGATTCGTTTTCCATTCAAACGGGACCGCTCCCGCCACCCTCGTCGTCTCGTGCTCTTCTTCCATTTCCTCTTCCATCGCAAGATTGGATTTTCCTGGCCGAGCACGATCGAGACTTCGCCTGTTGCCTTCGCGTCGTGCTCTCTCCTCGCTGTTTGATCTAACCCTAACGTTTGCCCTCCGCTTGTCCGACGTCAGAGACACGTCAACGGAGAAGTTTTGGACACTGTCCAGCACCTCTGCAGTTAGACTCGCTTTAGATGGCCAATTACGGTGAATAATTTGTTAAAGAAGCTGTGGTAACGAGAGGAACGTTTCCCGTCACTTTGACCGGCATAGTGTTTGAAGAAGCGTTGGAGAATAGCTGGTTAGATTTTGAATGGATTTTGAGAATCCAGGTAGAAGTTATTCGCGACTCGAGTTTCAAGAGTAATAGGGGCAGTAATTTCGGTAGAAGTTGGGGAATATGATGCAAAGAGCTGAGTGGAGGGAGAGTTTTGTAGTTAGAGATCGGTGTCACGATAAAATTAGTTGGAAATACAGATGTACGGAGACGGTGCAGTCTTATTCGTATCTCTGATACTCACTCGAGCTCCTTGTCCGACAGCAATTTCCTACAGAAGGAAGAGCTTGATGAGGAGCTAGCTCGATTATAATAGAATAGTTCGGTTCTACAAAGCGAACGATCCGCTCTCGAATCTCGGTTCAAAGCTTCTGTAATCGATTCTTCCTGTCCCTGTAAGTTCTTTTTATTGACATTATTATCAGCGTTGGAAAACTTGGATCGTCGCTTGGATTACAAAGTAAAAGTCCAACGAATGAAGATCAAGAAAAAATTGTGTTGTCGCTGATAACTCGGTAACCAAGACTGAAACTCGGAGAATATCGATACGGTTCGAGTTGCAAGACGAGCGACTTTAATAATTCGTTGGCGATATCGAGCAGAAAGTCGTGATAAGATTGCCACCCGATATCCATTTCACGAAGTAGACGCCAAGTAGAACAAAAGTTGCCAGCAATTTCTTCGCGATCCTCGTTTCCGCTTCGTTCGATGCTTGCATCGAAATGCATTCATTTCGAACGTCGTTCGTGACTGTCGAAAGACCGATTCAATTCTTATCGATTACGTTCCGTTCGATAATTTAATGTAAAACGTGGAACATAACACGAATAAGAGTATCGACGGTTCTCCTCGGGAATTAGAGTGCAGTGAATATCGGGGCAGTCGAGAACTGTGCATCGCAGCTCAAACACGAAGCGTTCGGCCACAATGCAAATTCGCTCCGGGCTGATCGTCCCTCTGTGCCCCGAGAACCCCGAACTATCTTCTGCTTTGCAGTATCCTGTCCGAGTCCTTCCGTCGTCCAACCATGGATTTCCACTGTCGATTCCGAACCCGATGTCGTCTTTCTTTCTCTCCTTTTCTTTTCTTTCGTTTCTTTCTTTCTTCGCCTTAATTTCCCCTTCGTTTACTCTCTTTCCATTGTAGATCTGTTCGATGGATGTTTCATGGTCCATGCATTCGAAGAGTCTCTCGATTTAAGTGGATTTGAACGCAAAAAACGTTTACATCCAGCTAATTATCAAGATAGAACGTCGCATTAGGTGACATCAGAATGCGTGAAAAGGGATTCAACGAATTTATTCTTTTCGCCTGTCTGACTACGCGAAAACTTGTAAAAGGATAAACGCGATCTTATTCTTTTTCTTTGTTACGAATTTTTACACCTTTCGACGCGTGATTTAACGAAGAAAAATTTTTGTTATTCGATCGGGATTTTACGGCGTGTAAATCGAAGGGAAAACAGTTCATGGTGCTCGGTGTTTGTACGCGGCGTGCGAGCCTGGAACGACGCCGGAACGATATCGCAGTGATAACAGCTCCGGGCTGTTTTCATTCACAGCACTCACCAGTTCAGAGACTCGCCGACTAGACAAACCGAAAGTTACTCGTTAGTAAGCTGTTCGTCTACCGAACGACGAGCAAATCCGGGCTTGACACTTCACGTTCGGTTTAATACGTTGCAATGAATTTTTAATCGAGGCCACCACGATGACGCTACCGATCGCGAGATCCATTGATTTCATAAGCGTTAGACGCGCAATGGTTACGAACAGCCTGAAAGCAAAACTTCAGACTTTGCTATTAGCTTCACATTTTTTGGTTTTCGCGTTCACTCTGCGACTTGGGCGGAAATTTTTCATGGATCCTGGTAAGGATCGGAACCGGTAAATAGGCGATGACAGTTTGCAGCTCGGACAGCTTAAAACGAAAGTTTTTCCAGGGAGTCGGGTTTCCGGGGAAAGTTTGCCAGGATCGTCGAGGAATAACACGGACGCGCAAAAAGCCGTGTGAAAAACGAACACCGCCTAAGAGATATCGATTTATCGCTCTTGCAAGAACGAGAAACTTTCCCAAACAGTTTTCAACAGCGTCGGTCGTCCCGTGTTTTACGATCCTCTTCGGCGAATAAGAATATCCACGACAGTCTCGAAAATCACGCGCACCCGCCGCCCACGCTCGACGAAAGTTCCAGGGAAAGGCTTTTAACAAATCAGAAGCGGTTGAAATCGTTTTCCAAGCGAACGGGACACAAAAGCGAAGATCAACCGACCGATTTCAACTATTTCACGATGACATCCTTGTATTTTTACCGAGCGGTGCTCCAGTTTTAATCAACGAAACTGTTGGTCCGCTTGGAAGCATTTCGAACGAAAGATCGAGAGTTTGTAATTCTTGAAATCACAGGGAGGGAAAATGAATTTTTTCCGCTGTTCCTTCCAAGCGAGGTTCAAACAATCGACTCGCTCCTCGCCTACTGTTAATCTGAATAGTGAACGTTCACGAGGTTCCGTTGAAAGCGCGCTCGTTGAACGGAAGCTGTCGCGGCGGGGGAAAAGGATTTATACGAGAAAAGTTGGCGCGATTTAAAGCGTCCGTTCTATCGCGATCCGGCATGCGCGAGATTCATAACCTCGATAAGCGAATGACAAGAAAATCCAGCCGTGATTTATCGTGTTACACGTTTCGAAAAAGCACCGCCCATACGCACGGTTCGACCAACTTTTCCTTAAAACTGAAAATGTCTGTGTTTCGTGACGGACGGTACACCATGGAGGAACGTATATCGAATGAATCGAGGCCTAAACGTGTTTTTGTGATGGTCGACGAATATGTGAATCGTACGTACCATTTGATTCGCAGAAGCAATTTAACACAGGAACAACCCTCGGTGAATATGTGCCGTTATAGTTTGCCGAGAGAGATAAAATCGCGTTGACCTCGTTGGAAGCGATTGCATCATAATTTCGTAGAGAAATACACCGCAAAATCGATTATCCGACATTCCATAGCATGTGGAGCACGTTTCACCTGAAATATCAAGGTCCGATTCCGAATAGCCTCCAGCCAGGTTAGTTTAATTAACGACGAACGTAAACGCAAATGCCGTTGATGTTTGTAAATCACACACGTTCCCATATTCGTGTGTGTTGCTTACGACGGATAAAATCGCGAATAAGTCAGTCAGATTGTTTCGTTTTTCGGTACGTGATCGTGGGAGGCAGCGTCGAGGACTCTTGCGTCTGCTATCGCGGCTCTAGCTTATCGTCGACGGTCTTTGATGCTGTATTTACTGAAAATACAAGGGAGGAGGGTGAAATGAAAAAAAAAAAAGTATTTAATACGCCGACTGACAATTTGTCGGCATCTCGATATGTCCCAGTAGTACGTTAACACGAATACACAGACTGCTGCTCTCATATCGGAACAATACGCGTTCACCTGGTATTTTCGCCAGGATTAAATGCTCAAACGGCTAAAAGCTCGCCGCTGCACGTGCATTCGTTCGCGTGCCATTGTATTCTCAATTTCACGTCCCAGCCAGAGAGAAAAAGAGGAACAGCTGAAAAAAAAAAGGGAAAAAACACGGTGTAGCCCCATGTAGGATGGGGGTGTAGGTAGATAGGTAGGCAGGCAGGCGCAGAGAAGGGTGAGATTGGCTATCCTTTTTGAAACCAGAAGCTTTTAGAATTATTACACCGGCTAAATGGCATTTCAACTGGTTAATGGGTATTAAAAAATGTTTCGTTTGACCCGACCAGAAATCTACCATCTCCATTCATGCGTGTTACACGTTGTACACGGGATCGCAGAGATACGGGCAGGGGTTCCGTGAAGACTTGCAGCGAGATTGAATCCGCGAAATCGGGTAATGCCTCTCCGACCCTGCTGTTGCTGGCGTTGCGTCTCTCCTGATTCTATGGTGGCGTCCTTTTTCGGCTGAAGAACGTTCGGGCTCCATAATTCACCAGCGAGAACCATAGCACCGACATGCTATTCTGCCGTTGCAGGCTGCGGTCGGCTTATTCGAGCATATTATTCCGCGTGTACATGCAAAAATATTCGCGTGGTCGAATCGACTGGTTAAATCCCGTGCCATCAGCCAAATAGACAGTCTGTCATTTTCCCGTGGCGCCAGTCAGTATATCCACCCGCGCCCCTGTTGCCAGTGTTTTATATCGTGACCCTTTGCCGCAGTCCATTACTCTTATTAGCACGAAATTCCAGTCACGCGGCTGAAACGAGGTTTTCCAGTCGGTCGGCGGAAAGGAAATCTCGCCGCGATTCCGCCCGTCACTTCTTGTTGACCGTCGTCCACCGATCGATGCTTCTCTCGTTGCCATTTCGATGACTCACAAAAGCGAGATGAAAAGCTGCTTAAACGATTCTCATATTTCGCTTAAAGCTTTCAGGGGGGATTAAAGAGCCCTCGGCTGTGTTACGAGATCGAAGTTCTCGAAGAGGTTCGAATAGTTGCGGTATCCGGCAACCCGATACTTTCGACATTCAGTTATCGGTTTTCTACCAGTTTATAACTGTTATTTGTGCTACGTGTTCGATAAATTATTTCGAGGAGTTCACGACGAGCAACGAATCGGTCAGCGTGTAGACTAACAAGTGGTCAACTAAATCGTTGTGAATGGATTTTTTAGTGGTACCGTTGCGTTTATCGGTCTTGAAAGGCTGGCATTCGCAGATTGAAATATTGGCCAGTAGTCGAACCGCGCTATAAGTCAGCCTTGTCCGCCGTTCTCTCATTTATCGTTGGCTTGGTCTTTGGAAAATATCTATCGCTAAACACGTTCGATCTTCGTCCAATAGTTGAAGCTTTCTCTCATCTAAGAAACTCGGTCAACGATTCACAACGATTCGCAATAGCGCACGGTTTCTCGCGAAAACGAGGCCGTTTAACGCCCGCAACGACTAATTTGTTGGATAATAAAATTTCCTCTCCAAGCCTGTGCGCGACGTATGCAAATACGAGGCTGCAGCGAAATCGTAGACCGTCCAGACATTTTTATAGGAGCCAGGCTTTCTCTCATCTTCGTTGCAACGTTTTAGCGCAGTCGTGCTGTACCAATCGCCCTCAAGGTGCAACCAGACTTTACGCGAATTCCTACTCTCGCTTCGGCTATAACGGTCGCGTTTCAACAGCGGGAATATCGAGCAATTTCCTCGAGAATAATGCAATACATAGAGGGGCCAGGAAGTAGGTAATACGCGTGATACAACGAACGACGAAATATTGACACTGGTACGCGAGAACCCGGCGATGGGAGTATGAACGGGGGTGAAAAACCGATGGAATGGAAGAGAATGAGACGAGGGGCTGGGACAACGAGCATGAATACTGTATCGGAGCAAATGCAGTCGTTTATACATCGAGGTGCGAACTCGTGGGCAAAAACATTTTCGCGCGATGCATTTTCTACCGCGTCACGCACGACACCACACACGGACCATTCCACGTTGAAAATGGTCACGGAAGAAGGGAATTTACGTAATATATTTCGTGTCAGCCGAGAGAAAAAAGCTGGAAAAATAGCGGCTAAAGCGTCCCTTTGTGCCGCGTGGCGTCACTCGTGCAACGATTTCGCGTAATTTACATTAGAAGGCGCGGCCCGTATCGTGGTTCCTCTTTCAACGTTGTTTCACCCTTCTCGTCGCACATCCTCCTACCCGACTCTGTTCTCTCTGCACTCTGTGCTTGCGAACCCAATCCAAATGAATCGCTATTAGTTCCTCGGATTTCTATAAAAATAGAAATTTTGATACGATCGCTGACATTGATATTTCAGAAAATGAATTGTAACGAAATTTACCGTTAATTGTTATTGGATTTTCCGTCCAAATACAATTTCCATTTCCGTTGCGTCTGGTTATTTCGTTTTTTGGATCAACGATCCTCGCCGATCGGTGAAACGCGATCCGAACGATTTTGTCGACGCCATTGCGGCTGAGTTTTCGCAGAATTATCGATCAGAAAACCGGAATTATTGCGACAATTCGCTCGTGTACGTTCGTGCACTTCGGGTACGTTCGTTCGAGCGTATCAAGTTCGCTCAGAACGAATACGCTCGAAATATAATTTTCCCATGTGTACGCCATTATGCGCATGGTAGAGCAACTTGTGTACGTTAATCCGATAAGGTGCGGTGCGTTTGAGCAGAAGTTGGATCAGCAAAAGGAAATAATTAACACAGATTCGGCTCGAGTGGAAACGATTTAGCAGAAACAATAATTTTACTTTACGTGGATTTACGTTTTGTCGATGGCTATCTAGAACTTTTTTCGTCGTCTGAAATAATATTTTTACAATGACATTAAGTAAAATAGTGTCTTAAAATTAGTCGAAATAAAAATTCCTGTCTCCGTTGCGAGCTTCGCCGATCCAACAAAGAGAAAGGGAACAACGAAGAAAAATAGTTGGTTTATACTAGACAAAAGCAACGTGGCAAGTGTCAGGCTATATTTTGTCTCCTCGGAAGGTAGCCACGTTGAGGACGCGCAGATTACACGATTGACGCACAGCTAACCCGCGAGATTTTTTACGAGCATCGATCCGCATGCGACTGTATGGAATTAACTGGTAACCGGTACGCATCCCTGCAGGCTATGCCCGGCATAGCGGCGGTCGTTATTTCGGTCAAACGCAGCAACGCGTCCAGACAACGACAAAATTTTCATTTTGCTCGACCGCTTAATAGCAGCGTTGGCCTCCATTAAACGGACCGGGCCTAGTTTCCGAATCATTTTCCACCGCTCCTTCCCAACCTGGACGGACGCGCCCGCCCATTTTTATTATTCGTCAATTTACGACGCGTGCACCACCGACACGGACTCACCGACGGGAATTTCCCATTAAAGGAATTTGCATATTAATGGAACCGCGCCGAGCTGTAAGCTACGATTGGTTCGAAATTTCGATAAAACAAAAGAAGACACAGAAAAAAATAGACAACGAAACGAAGATAAAGACGAAACGTTAGGCAAGGAATGAAAATAGAAAAGATATAGAATGAAAGTTAGGAGAAAATCACGGGAATCAGTGCTATGGATCTGTTTTCAGATGACAGACATCATATGCTGCCAACTGGAGAGCTTCTGGTGTTCTCGGTGACTTCGTCCGATGCCCAGTCCAGTTATCGATGCCGGACCGTGCACCGCGTCACTGGAGACACTGTGGAAAGTTCCTCGTACGCCAGACTCGTGGTTACCGGTAAGTTTTCACAACGATACACACCTGGTCGCGTTGTTCCGCGGATCGTTGGTCCGCGACCCGTCGAACTTTCGTCCCGCTGAATATTTAATGGCCGGCAAATGCAGGAGAAATTTCTCTGGCCGCTCTTGGCAAGTAGAGTTCCACACCACGGAGAAAACCGCTGTGACGTGTCGTAGACCCAGGTGGAGCGGTTTAAACCACGGCAATAGCCGTATACTGTTGGCCTAGTTGTTTATTTCTTAGTCGTCCCAGGACAGTGGAAAATCTGCGACTACTTATGCAAATTCATATAGCGAAAGAAACTGTTGTAGGATTACATGGAGGAAACGTTGGACTGGTTAACTACGTGACTCGCTTAAATTTAAACGCCTATTAAAATTGTAGTATGTTATCGATCAGCGAACCTTATCGTAAATCATTGAGCGGGGCAATTAACTTTTCGTGAAGCTGAAATTAATGTGTTCGATTTTCGATGACGGAGGTAGCGCTGGCTTAGTATACGAGGAAAGGAAACAAAAGAGCGCAAAAAACGGCATAGAGTGACAAGGATAATGAAATAACGGAAGCGACACAGAAAGAGGACGAGAAAGACAGAAAAGGAAGGGAAAGAAAAGATAAAGGAAGGAAACGGAAAGAAACGAAGGAAGGAAGGAAGAAAGTCATTAAGAGTAGTATCTTCGTTTCTCTAAGTCCATGATTTACGTAGAAATGACTTAATACTTGTTTCAAGTAGGATTTCAGTGCCTTGCCCTTTGATCATTGCTTACTTATTTACTTTATTCGATAATTTAATTATTCGTGCTTTATTCTGCAAAATATTCTGGAAATATTTATATTTATATTCCGATTGGCAATATGTTTAATAATTATATACGGTATTTACATATCTTAATAGAATGAAATATTTATGTCACGTATTCATGCAGATTTTATGCAAATATTGGCAGTGTAGCACGGATGAAACCTGTATCTCTCATTGTTAGAAACCCTTGATTTATAACAGAATTTTCCAGAACCATCGCGGCTCTTCGTAAGATCACGAGCCGAGAACATACGAACGTTCACATCTCAGAGATATCCAATGAACATTTCATGCATCTACTTAGACGCGATCGTTTATACATATAACGATCTCACGCATACCTTTTGCATAGTAAATCATAATGCATTGTTACGCGTTTCCCGTGGCGGCGGGCAGGCCGCTGTTCGTTCGGCTGTTCGCTACTCGCGTGCACGCGCTCGCGAGCGTTCTGGCTTCTTCATGAATAAATCATGAATGTCCGAAATGCTAATGGCCGAAACGTCCACCACGGGTCGTCGGTTGTTTCTCCGACGAGCGGAGTGCTTCGAGTCGTAAACAAAATACCCCGACATCGCTTAAAATACGAGCTGATTTCGAATGGTCCGCAGCTTTTACGCGCATTCATCGCGCGTTCTGTTGCCCATAAATAGGTTATAACCTAATTACGAGCATTGTCGTGTGAGCACCATGCGAGCTTCCGCGCGACGTCACGGTGTTTCCACCTCTGTGTGGATTGTTTCAATCGTCGTTATACTCGAAACGGATCCACCGTTGTTGGTGCCGTGTTTCCTGGATCCAGATACTCCGACTCAAAGGAACACCGATATTTATTGGAAACGTAATCCACTTGTGAATGACGTTTTAACGATTTTCCCTTGTCGCAATAATTTAATATTCATCGTGAAAGTTGAATGTCGAGTCGTACCGACGCGACGATATTTTCTTAACGCGCATACGAATTTCCCATCTCTTTCCTTCTCTGAATGACGAAGAACCTCCTCTTTTTTCTATTCATTTCGAACTCCCGAAGAGAGAGTCGAAGCAGTTTTTTGAAGGGGCGTGATTTAAACTTTTGGAAAATTTCTCGGGACTTAAAAACACCTTTTTTTTTATAAAAACTTGGCCAGAGACCACGTTCCTCTCTCGCTATGGTGTTCGGCGAACGGTATCATTATCTAAGCGATCGTAATCAACCCTCGTTAACGATCTAGCTGCGAACACGATGGTTGGTCGACGCACTTCATCCCAAGCTCAGAGAGCTGCTGATTCATAAGACATAAAATAGGTCGAACGTGGATGAGCGGCTGGAACAATAGGTAGCTAATGATCAAAGTGCAAGTTGAGATGCTCCGTCGGCCGCTACACAGAAGACACAAAATCGAATGCGAGATGAACATATTGTTCGTTAGTTGCACGCCACCTCGAACAGCGAAATCAGGAGTCTGTTGTACGGCGAAGTACGGCCGAAGGAGAACATTTTTGGAGACTTGGTCGAGCAGAGTATCTGTACAGCGAAGAAATTGAAACCAGAATTTAAATTCGACAAAAATATACAGGAATATTATGAGACGAATTTTGACAAGAAATTTGGTCTGACTAACGCAGGTGTACTGCTACTGACACACACGTCGATCCATTTTACCTATTGTTGTTAGATTCTACTCGTGAGTAGCATTACTATTGCAGTTGTTGCACAAGATTTAGAAAGAGAGACAAACGAGTGAGCAACGTGTTAAAATAAACGCCAAACCGCTAAATAAAAAAATATACTACTTAAAAATTAAGATCTTTCTGACGAAGAAACTATGAAATAACGATAATACATTAAAACAAATCGATAAAGTCAGTCCAGCTTCAAATAATTGTTCTCGGAAAAATAGCAAGAAATCCATTAGAATCAACCTCGGCAATTTACCATTATCCGAAAGATGCACTTAATTTATCACGCTGGAATGTACACGCAGACAGCGCGAACGTCGTGAAAGACTATAGCGTCGAGTCACGGGAGAGATAAGACAGCGAGAAATTAATTGATTTCTCCAAGCGCAGGCAACATTGCGAGGCAAAACGCAAGTTTGCGAGAGTCGGTCCGCATCAGTGTCTCGCCATTGCGGCACCTGTCGGTTCCTCTTTTTATCGTAGTCACCGCCATTATCCAACCTAGCATTTTTCGCAAGCTTTCACTCGCTACTTGCCATCCTCGTCACATTAAAGTTAGAACGCCACGAAACGCCGCCATTTTAGGAAAGCGCCGCCTTTTAAGCCGACTGTCCATTAAAACAGCGGTAGCCGGATGAACCGCGAGTCGTTTTAAAACTGGCATTCCTTAAACCAAATGCAGCCACCGCGTTTAGCTCGTGGACTAATGGACCATGTTTCGATCGACTGGAGCGTGAGACAGCGACTCGTTTCCCTTCTCGATGTCCTTTCGTCGCAGCGAGTGAAATGATTCGCGTCGAAACGAAATCGCCGTGGAAAGAAATCTGAGAACGCTTTTTGCTCGCGACGTTCTTCGAGGAAAGCTTAATCTGTACTCCGTGTCGTGTTACCAGCCTCCTCCCTGTGACATTTAGCGTTTCCCCTTGTGTGTCTGCCAGATGGGGACGTGACTGTTTTAACTCGAAGCACAGCAGCTTGGTGCGGGGATGTTGAAGAATTGGTTCGCGTGGAAACAGCAAGTTCCTCGCGTTGGCTCGAGGAGTAGTTTTGGTTTTCGTATTATAATATGAAGAAGAAGTTGGGGAAGATTGTTTCTTCTAATAGACCCTCTCTAAACGATGGAACAATTGAAAGGAAACACTTCATCCTGTTGTATACGAAGTATCAAAGGAATTTCTTATCGCGGATTCGGAAGCCTGTGTACATTCGCAAATGCAATTAGAGCAGAACGTTGTCTCCGAACAGAGAGTTCGCTCGCTAACAATCTTGCACGAGCAAACTGGCGAAATTGGAAATTTTATCGGCGTATCCGGGGTTTCAGGTTCCTGTATCGCGATATTCGCGATCATTTATCGATATGTACCTCTGGCCATAATCGTATAATTCGATACCACGGTCACTTTGGCGAAAAGAAAGTTCGTGACCTGACAAAGTTTAATCGAGCGTCGAATTAGTTCCATGGTCGAATGGTTTTCCGGTAGTTTAGCATCTCTCCTCTCTTTTATTCGTCCGAAATTCCTGTCGACGCCGTGGTTTTTGCACGGCGAGCAACTCGATAGCCCGCTAGGAACGCGCCCTAGGTTTCTCGTCCGAAGAAAACTGGTATTTTCGAGTCTCGGCTGAAATCCAAAGAGTGACTCACACCGACGCGCATATCCAACGTGACAAAGAAGAGTCTCGCCACTAAAAAGTTTCGCCAACGTGACGCTTTATTTACGATTCGACCGACCGCTGTTGCGCAGGGATCATAAAAGCTGATGACAAATGAAATTCGTTTCGAAGCGTTGATTTTGTGATACAATACGAAAGGAGGATGTATATCGTTACATACATAGAAGATGGCGGAATAGATGTTCAGGTGACTTCTACAACTTTCCCAAGCTTACGATGCAAACAATTTGCTATTTTTGAAGGTTCGAGTACTTATCTTAGTTTGCGAGGAAATCTTCGCTTTACTTTCGAAAGCCAACAAAATAGGATCAATTTCCCTTTCTCTGCAGATATACAGAGTTAGGCGCATCTCAAGCCTTACGACGTGTTGTGACGTAGCAAACTCGATTAAATTTCGTTTGCCGTGTAACCAGTCGTTATCTCAAAAATAGTGCAATAATTTACGAAAACCAATTATAACAGTAGCAGTTTTATTAATATCGTACAAACTCTTACTGTGTACACCGGTGAGATCTTAGTACTAATTTACATGTTAAGATGTTATATGTTTCAAGCTAAAGAAACATCCTGTAAACTATCTACGAAGTAACGGTTTGCAGGTGCGAGCGACACAGCAGTAAGAGTGGCGCGCAACTTGGCCAAGAGGTGGTTATCGCGATGATAAACGCGGCCGCGTTGGAAATTGTAAATTCAGATTTATAGCGTTTATTCGCTACACCTGGGAGGGCTGGGGAAGGAAGTATAGATCTGGATCGGGGTGGCGGGAATAAAAACAAGCAGAAGGCTCGCGGGTTAGCGAACGTTGCACACGTTCACGGTATTACTTCTAAGTACTTTAAAGACTCTCCGGCTGGCAGCGTGGAAAAATGTTGAACTTTCGTAAATCCATGGAATAAGGCGAGCGGAGTTCCGTCGTGGTGTGCTATTATGAGATACCCCCGTGGCTTTTTTTGCCGGTCAATGGCGGCAGGATGCTCGAGGGATAGCAAAGAGAAAGGGGTGGGAAAGATAAAGAAGAAGGGAGGTTCGAGGGTGGAAACAGAAGAGCAGCAAGGAGGTGGAGGAAGCAGAAAGAAGAAGGAGACGCGGCAAAGAAAGAGGACGGGGCTGGATATCGCCCTATTGGAGACTCGACGAAAACGCAAAGTACAATCCACAGAGCCAGGATGCAGCCAGTCTGCGGAGCAACGTAGGCAAGAAACAATGCAGCCATCACGGCTCCAATCCCTTCGCTCGCTACCCCGCAATCTTATCGAGCCCAACCTACTTGTATCTCTCTTTTCCACTTCCTACGTAGCGGCTACGTGCGTTGTGTAGTCGCCGTCGCGTCGGTTGTGTGCATACATAATACATACGTACAACTGTACACAAGGGAACGCTGTTGTACGGGCGAATAGGAAACCACCGAATGCGATGATTTGTAAGGAACTAGACAAGTAACATCGGGCTTCTTCGCGTACTGCTGGCAGACTCGACGAGCCGAATTGCACGACTAAGATATTCCACGTTGGTGGTGATTTTCTCCTGTTCGGGGACTCCTTAAACATAACCGATTATTATGACAGTCGATTGTTAGCTAAGAATTGCGCCCCTGTCGAGCACATCTGAGGAAACGAACGTCCTTACGAGCGATCTTGAACTTTGCGAACAAATTACATACATACATACATACGTAAATGTGCGACGCAATTTTCTCCTTTAGACGTTACAAAATGTTCCGACATAATACACGTAAAACGTGAATCGATGTTTGAAACACTTAGTTTCCTTGAGTCGAAGGAGCACAGACGAGAGGGTGAGTAGTTGGAAGATATAGCCGTTGACGAAGACAAACGATGGCAAAGCATCGTTTTACTTTTTCACGTCAAAATGCATGCTGCCGCGATTCATCCAAGCTAGCAAGTTATTTGTCCCGCTGAGTTTTGAATTTTACACTAGAGGATACCAGATACGCATCAATCTTCTTGGATTTCACACCTCGGTCCTCCCGAATACGACACGTTAATCCTGAAGCTGCAGAACGTAGTCGTTAATTTAACAACAGAAGAGCACGTCGACGATCGTTCTCGAGAGGAGAACAAACCTTCCCTTCAGCCACGAATATTGCGGCGTTCTCCGCTGTCGTTTTTCACGAACCGTTTGTTTATTTATACGACGGTTCTCTACACGGCGATACTCGATGGAACTACGATAGAACAAGTACGTAAATACCTTCTGTCGCGAAGAACAAACCGTAAGCCACACGGCGAATTACTTCTGTTCACAGTCGCGTGCCGCAGAAAAAGGTCGGAATGGAAACTTGAAGAAGAAAGAAGATTTTTGCCCGCCGCCTATTCAACACTTTCAAAACACGTAAATCTTCTCTACAGTGAGCGATCGGAGTCGCGGAGGAAGAAAATTCCGCGAGCAAAAAGCTCTACACGAAGAAACGTTCTTTTACGGAAAGAAATGTGTGTCGAAAAGTATTCCGTCGGTGGTTGAAAATCACGTTAAGCCTCTAAACCGAAGTACCTTAATCTGTGATTCTTTCGCCAAGGACGGTTCACGCGTAGCAATGCTGTCGTCGCGTGATCGGGATTAAGCGTTAAGCAGCTTTTACAATAAGCAGACACGTGTTCGACGAGTGCAACGGATTCTCCTTTTCGCTGGCATTATACTCGAAAAACGACCTTTCGTTGAAGATGAAGTGTATCTGTTTATAGTACAGACAAACATGACGTAGATCGATGAAAAACTTATTACCTTCTCAGAAAAAGATGACTTTATACAAGCAGGATAAGGTAGAGCTATTTGGATTAGGAGGATATTTGCGTCCACATAATTAATTTATCCAATAATCGACCCATTTGGATTATGAACAATTTTTAAATCACCTACATTCGAAAACAGTGAGATATATCGTATACCTACATTGGCAGCTCAGTGGCCATAGTTTTCTCAGAACATATGTAACTTCTCGTCTAACAATCTCGTCAAAAAAAAAAGTTCGTTCGACTAATATTAATATTGTCAATTGTATTCATCTTAATTTAGCGACCTGTGTATATCGTTTTATTTCTGCGTGTCATTTTGTTATTCATTTTGTTAGTTTATTATAATATCACATCGTCGACTCAAATAATTCAAATCAACTATCCGTTCTCTGATATTTTTTGTCGTTAGACTCGAGGTACACGATATTTTCTCATTCTTTCGTTACGATGCTAAGGACTAATGGTGTCTCATAATATACAAAAAGTTTGATTATTCTGTGCGAAGTAGCAGATTGAATTCCAAGATGTTGAAGCTTGGATGACCCAAATAACCCCAGCTTCTACATCAAAAATATATATATATATATATATATATCACTTTTACTGTCTAAAATCTAAAGCGCGTATTTCGATAATCTACTGCAAATTGTTAGGGATTTGATGCTATATCTCTGTGGCGTAAGACAGCCAAACATTGACTGTAACGCAGCCAAGAAAAATTACTGTCTGTCCTGAACAGGCAAGTACTTTCGAAAGTGTGTGCCACTCGGAAGATTCCCAAAGGCATGGTACGGTTGGCAACTTCCTCGTGGCATTCGCACCGCGATAAATCTTCATTTCCGCCGTTATCCTTCTAATCTAATATTCTCGTTGAGTTACAGCTTTGTTCGAGTGCGCACCCCCGTAGCCGCCAGCTCCGATATCTGGTAATTTTGACGGGGAATAGTCAGAGAGTAAAACGAGCTAGATGGTAGACGCGTTTCTACCACTCTGTCAGCCCGTATAAATCAGATATAATTATTCGGAATTGTGGCCCGGCAGTACGCACGGAAACACGTGTACGTCTTCCGCGCAAATTGCGCTTCGGGTATCGCACGTTGTGACCTGAATTCTGAAGCAATCAGCGACTGGCATTAAATTACATATGCGCTCTATCGGTTCGAGAAGCCGCCACTTCGATGACGTAATTAGTCAACGGCGTAATACGGTTTGCTGGTAACATAGCTACCAATTAATGTAGAAACCGGAGTTGTCGAGTAATTAATGAAGCCTGAACGATCTACTAATTCCCCTTGCCTACCAGCAGAACAACTCGATGCCCTTTCGACTTGAATCTTCTTGGCAGGAGGAAGTTTCGTGACGACAACGTTATATACATGTACTTGGGTTACTCGCGAGTAGGTACCTGCACTGTACATAGTTGGTTGGTGTAGTTACGCTAAAGTACTTGTCATTTCCGTTCTTTTATTTCACCACTAATTTCGAAGGTTACGTTCAAGCGCAGAAAACTTTGTCCCTATTCTCTCTTTTTCCTTTTCTTCTTTTTATTTTTTGTTTTTTAATTCTCTTGCTCATCTCGGTTTTCTTCCGCGTGGTATAAGATATAAACACATCGGTTGCGTTTAAGGAATTATTTAGGGCCGAGGTGATTCATAAGGTTGGTACGTTGTCGCGTGGTCGCGAGGAATGACGTAGGAGGAACTTTATCGGCGGAAAAAGGCGAACGCGAAAAGCACGAGTCTCGCAATGGTCGGCAACAGACACATTGTGCGGCTAATTAGTGGCAACTTTATCACGGTGAAGTTGCTTGTTCCAGGTAAATACATGAGAAAGACCGGGCGCCATTTGAAATTCGCTTTGCCAACGATACACACGGCCGGTGTATATTTAATAGAGTCTTAATTGGAGTCGACGGCTCGAAAGGTTTAATTGGACATCGTTCCGCCGCGGTTTCTGCTCCCTTCAACCCTGCTTTTTTCTCCCCGCCGCGCACCTCTCCCGTTCGCTCTGTCTCTTCTTCCCTGTCCCTTTTTCTCTAACGCTCTTTCACGTGACCTCGCTCGAGGACCGAGCCTCCGGATTACATAGTCAATGAGCGATGGTTCAAAGGATATCAAGATGTTCGTTTGAGCACACTGTCTGTCCGTTTAAACATCGCGCGTAGCAGCGCCGCACCATTCCGCCACTCGCTCTCTCTCTCTCTCTCTCTCTCTACCTCTCTCTCTCTCTCTCTTTCTCTGCCTCTCTCTCTTTCTCTGCCTCTCTCTCTACTCGATACCGATCGTCGAGTTTCTGTACTTCGAAATCACTTGCCATTGCGGCTATTAATTAAATTTTTCTTCCATGTTCGACTTTTTTGGTTACCGCGAAGCTCTGCTCCCGTGGTAAAAGCATTTCGACGAAGGATACTTTTTGAAATTGTGCACGAGACTATCCGCGTTCTTCTTCCCAAATTAATTCTCCGTTTATGTCTGCGAAGATTTCCTGAGAAACTTGTGTGTGGGATAGAGAAGGGGATAGAGATGCTATATCTTGTTTTTCAAAAAGTCATAACTCCGGTAGCAACGTAAATTCTCTTAGCAGATTTTTGTACGAAATTTCTACAGAAGCGACAACTTTGATTCGTTTCCAATTTAAGATTAATCGGCAGATCGTTTAAGAACATTTACAAGCCGTACATTCGAGATTCTTTAAAAGTTATGTTTCGGTTCGTTTAAGATCTTAGGGTTATCGTATCAAGGCTACTTTAGAGGCCATTTAAACTGAGCCAGAAATCATACAAAAGTACTTCGATGTCGTTTAAAGATCTTTTAAAGAATGACCGGTAGATAAATCACAAGTCGATTCCATTTATAAGCCATTCGGTCGTCCGAAGAATTATTCGCTCAAAAAGAACTGAAAAACTTTCGTGTATGGAAAACTTACATTACCCTCCGTAATATCTTAAATAGAAATTCATTCATTCCACGTTTAACACTGACAAGTTTATTCACTTACGCGTATATATCAAGACCGATAAATATTATACGCTGAGGGTAACAAGTTGATTGACAATCCAACCGATTATCTATTTAAACGGTAAAGATCCAACGAACCGGAAGTAAGAACGAGACACGCGGAGCTGTCACAGCCGAGGGGGCAGAATTATTAACGCGTGATCAAGCCTCTCGTCGCTAGGAGCAATCGGTGGCAAGCGAATTGCTTTCTTTTTTCTTTTTCTCTCTCACTCTCTTTCAATTCGAGTATCGATCGATCATCGAAGTTGCACTTTCTCTCTCTCTCTCTCTTTCTCTCTCTCCTTCCTGTTTCTTTTTTCTCCTTTTTTCACCGTTTTCTACCCCACGCCGACGCGCCGGTCACCGTCAACGCGAACGACGCTGACGTTGAGGCGTAAGTCGGATGTAAATGGCATAAAAAGTTTTGAGCGTGCATATGCACGAGCCGGTGCAACCGGGAGCGGGAGTATGAACAAGGGTGTGGTGGCGGGGCGTTGCTGGAATATGGCAACTGGAATTGCACATTGGTAGGAGCGAGAGAAAGAGGGACCGTGCTCCCTGGAGAAAGAGGGACGGTTTGAGAGGCAACGACAGAGAGGGAGTGAGAGTGAATATAGGCAGAACGAGACGGATAGAGTGCCTGAGCGACAAAGAGAGAGGTAGAGGCGAGCGACGATCAATACGCCATCAGCTTAAATTACAATAATAACGGCGACCAGACAAAGCGAGCGGACCATTATAAAATAGTGCAGTCGTAAAAAGCTGCCGTGTCGCGGAGTTCAACCGTACGACAAACACCATCCACCGTTTAGTCGATGCCGAAACTGAAATAAAATGTTCATCCATTCGGATATATATCATCGTATATATATTACGGTCGAAGATGTGGATAAATCGACAGTATCGTGTTGATTGTTACTTGTATTAATGGAAGATCGATGTATATACGGAATTAGTAGGTTTCCCTGTCCACGGACACTATGAATTTCCAAGTCATTAAGCGCACCTATGCTTTTTTGATCGACCATAGATAATCAATTTTAATAGCGATACGTCACTGTGAACGATCTCTATTCGCGTGTTCCTACGTTCATCGTCTTCGGGAAAAAAAACAGAGCGCCTCAATTTCGTGACGCGCAATTATTCGTTAATATTTAAATGTCGTCGTTTCATTAACATTGAAATTATAACGATGTTCGAACAACACTTTGCGTCGATGAGCTTACATTTTGCAGGATAAATGCGCTGCATGCGCCAGATTTTTCGAATTAATAATAAAGATCCTTAACCGCGCTTGTTCGCGGTGTGTAATTAACACGATAAAATAATGTGAAAATGTAGAATTAAACGAGAGAGGAAGGAAATAAATGTAAATTTGCCGAGCATACTAACTCGGATAATACGTAACAGGGACAAAAGGAGCTCTTTCGCAGCTGTGAAAAATTGATACCGGGATCTTTGTCTCTTTCAACAAGTCCACGGAGATTTCTTTTCCCGCGAACGTCCGAAAGATTCAAAATGCGTTTCGAGGTATCAAGTGAGAGACAGTCGAAGAAAAATTGATGAAAGGAGATAAATCCATTCTTGTGGCCTGCACTGTCTTTCTTTCCTCCGCCTCCTCTCTGTTTCTTTCTTTTGCTTTCATCGTTTAATACTTTTTAATCGTTACGTTTCACCGAACACTCTCGAACTCTTTAAATCGCCTTGAGAATATTTTCTTCGACGCTGCAAACGAACCAGGATCGTGAAAGTTGATCGCGAGAACCTTGAAATAACACATCAGTTCCAAACTTTTGCCATTTTACCCGTTCCACGATGAGAATTCACCATTCAGCAGGCCAACTGTGCTAGAACAGCCAGCGCGCCGGTTCGTATTTTCGATCGGAGACTTAAAGCGAAACGTTTTGTTCGTCGGATGTGTCCAAATTTTTGCCGCTCCCGCATACACAGTTAAAATTGAACGCAACAAATCGACCGCCACGCTTTGTTTCGCTCTCCCTGTTTCAAAATATTCGTTCCACTGACTCTCTTATAGAGACAACCGTTCGATAAACTCCCTTACTTGCTTATAAAACATACACTTCAAATTTAACAACAGTACAGTTCTACAATTGTATCATTTCGCGTTATTACAGAATTTGAAACTATACCGCAAGTACTTACATCAAGTTTAATATTCTATGGATTTCTAGCAACTGCGGCAACAGTTCTCCTGAATTACAGACATTCGGTAACTTTGCTCGGAATCTCAGTTGAAAATGCTAAATACCTTTGCATTATAGAAAAATATATAAATTTATAAATTTAAATATATAAATGTAACCTACAGCTCGGATAATCAAATAATCTTTTTCCATTTTCAGACCCTCATACCCCAGTTCCGCCAAGGTTCAATGAAAGAATGAGCCCAGCGCCTATACGCACGGGAGAGACGATCGTCCTTTCCTGCGTTTCACAAGGAATCCCGCCGCCCATGTACCTATGGTTTCGTGAGTCCGTGACGGGCACGGCGATGATCTTCAATTCAGAAAGGATCTATGCGAGAGCGGGCGCGCTGGTGCTACAATCGGCAAGGGCGGAGGATGCAGGACGATACGTCTGTCACGCCAACAATACGGCCGGTTCCGAGATGGTCGAATTGGAGGTTTCCATTATAAGCAGCCTCTCCATTCACCTGGTACCTCAACAGGTTAGTTTTCCGTACTCTCGTTTAATCTTCGTACCAGTATCGAGCGCCATTTCTATCAGTAGCCTTTAAAATGATCCTTCGATCGTCTGTTTTATTCGATTGGTGATTCAATTAATGTACACGATGATGCGTGACTTATTGACTCATGCAGAATGTATGTTGATTATCGTTGCTTGAAAAAGAGACGAATTGATAGCAAAAATTGGATCATGAAACATTCGACGTCAAAATGAAACGTTAATTAGATATATTAAAATAATGTTAAAATATGTTAATATAGTGGATAGGCGTCCTTCTATCCGGTCGCGCTTTACTCGCTCATATTTTTATTTATTATAAAAGAAATTTCGATATTTAAAGAAAGAATACACTATCTGTTTTCATTTTAAGTAGTAAATAAATTTTTCTGCAACTAAATATACCTTTCGTGTCATATACTGATCGTTGTTTTTGGATTAACCGACCGTTTATTATTTATACGTTTACTCGATTAGAAATTCCATAAAGAATGGTTACGAGGGAGTCTAGAGTCTACCATCCAATGCATATCATTTAGCAGACTTCGCAGAAATTCTCAGGACAAATTCAGTCACGGTCTGTCCAATCTCAAGCACTCATCTTTCCATGCATTTCGAACGTTCGCAAGCACTCGCGATAAATCACGCAAAATTCTCTTCCCTATTTTTATTCGTCAAAGTAGCTTGCAAATAACTTGGTACTCGTCCGGAAAATTGAAAGTAGCCTGGAATTCATTCGGAATAAACATCACGTAAAATCGATTTGGCCTGCCTATAGTTTCAACAGGTTAGCATTCGTTTCACCCCGGTTAAGTATCGCCAGCCAATCGATTCCGTTTTATCCGCTCGAAGGAAGACTTTGATTCGCCTTCGATATTGGTTCAACGATAGACGATACGGACGGACGATTATTTAAACGAAAAAGTTTCGTAAGTTGTTGAAAAAATTGCACGTTCTCTCTCGTCCACGTGGTGTCTCAACAGGTTAAAGGCATTCTATCCGGCGTCGATTGGATTTCTGAAACGACCCGAACGATCCGGTCGTCGCCTTCCTGTTTCATCCCTCGTCGGATTATCCCAATACTTCGAGAAATCTTGAAACGCGCATCGCGTGACGATGTTGTCGATCGCTTCGACTCGCGCGTCACAAGTTTCCGATTCTCGAGGAAGGAGGGTGATGGTGCCGTCCGGAAATAAATTCTATAACGTTACGGTCGCTCCGTAAGAAGCAGCAAAAGGACCGCGCGGTTCTCGATGATAAGTAGCTTCTCTTCATCCGACTGATACCTCAACAGGTTAGCTCTCTTTTATTCTATTTCGTAAACAACTCGAGAGCTACCGTGGTTACTTTTTCCTCTTTCCGCTTTCTGTTTTTTCTACCCTTTGCTTTCCTCCCTTTCTCGTTTCCTTCTCTGTCGGAGGAAGTTAAGGCTTCTCGACGAGCGCCGATTCTATTTTCAACAGATCTGTAAACTACCCCCAGCGTGCCTCCCTCGCAACGTAACGGTTCGTTGCGCCGCGACTTTGTTAAATCGATGATCCTCGTTCCTCCTGCCATGGACGACTACCTACGGTATCTCGAGGTCGCGAGCGCTTCACGAATAAATTCGCATCGACTACGGGGAAAGGGGAATAAGAGGGAAGTCTGGTCTTCGTTGTCATCGTTCCCGTCGCGTCGTCGTTGTCGACGTCGTCGTCGTCGACTAATTCTCATCGATGTGGATAATTGAACATCACGTCGCAGTAAACACGGTAGCGCGGATAACGACAGACCGAGTTACCATCCCTGCCAAGACGACGGATAGATCTTGAAAACATCGCACACAGTTGAAACGCTTGGTGTACCTATCTGTGAATATCGGCCGAAGAGAAATAACGAGCAACTCGTTCTGTTCACCGTGAACGAGACGTTGCTATTAATTAGTATTAACTTCCGTTAATTAGTAAGCCGGTTCGTGGAGCCGCTTCGAACCCGGTGCGATGCAGTTCTTCGTAGTTTCTTTGATCTTTTAACAAGCCTCGGTAATTGTGTTGGCAATGTCTGTCGGGACGATGAACGCGTATTGTGACGACGATAAAAGAGAAACCGGTCGAAGCTGGCAGCCTGAGTCGATCGACGTGCCTATGATTCACAACGATCGTGATTCGCGCACCATGGTTTCGTCGTTGCTGAGCTGCCAAAGTTATTGGATCGTGTCGAACCCCCGGGTGAATCGTGAAAATACGCGCCACGTATCGTGTTAAGCGTAACGCGTAACGGTGGCAGGTCAACCTCGCAAATCGTATATCCCGTCAAAACAACGAATCGCTGGCCGCACTGTACCGGGGCTGGTGCCGGAGCTGCTGCCGGGGTTGACCTCCGACGTCGCTGTAAGCGTATTAACCGGGGCGTCGATTGGCCGTGCAAAGCGGAATAATTAATAGCGTTTAAAACGAAATGTCAAAGGGGATGGATGCAGGTTGGTCCATTCAACCAATCGCCCTCCCCCTTCTATCCCACGCGAACGTTGATCCGATTTTCGACTAAAATTTTCAAACTTGTCTGAACGATTCGACGCTCGATTACGGTGATCCGATGCCGATCTCCAACCATTCGACACAAAATATACCCTCTCTCCCCTGTGAATTTGAGAAACGCGCACGGGATTTGAGAATCCCCTGCATCGGGACTCGTAGTTCGTTCGTTCGTTGGGAAAGCTGGAAGGTTTAACCATCGTTGGAGCGGAAAATAGGCGATGGTTTTAATGTGTGCCGAAATTCGGTAACGGAAAAACGCATCGGATCGGTCGGTCGGTATGTGGTCGTTAGAACGACAGTCGATGGATCCTATAAAAAAAAAGAAAATAGGGATCGGCAATTGGTCCATATCATGCCTTGATGGAGAGAGAGAGAGAGAGAGAGAGAGAGAGAGAGAGAGAGACCAGGGAACAGAATCGATGAAATATCATTCATTCGCTGGAAGCTTCTCCATAACTTTCGCAGTCACCGGCAAAGAAACGCTCATTGCGGACGAATTCTCTCGTGTATTAGTCGGCATTTGCTTCGATGGCGCTTCCTTCCATTAACGTGGCCTATTTTGTCCTCGCTTTATTAAAAGCATCGTCGCGTCTTCTCATTGCACGCAACGCTTCTTAACGCGAACTTCCACTTGATAAACTTTTTGATCGACTATTTAAACAGATAACCACGACAGGGGCTACCTCTGTCTGCCTCACAAATCGCAGTTTAACAACTTAGCTACGCGGACCGGTCTCCAAATTTTTCGTCCCACCAAAAATCTTTCGCGATACTTGATACAAGGCAGGTGGAATATACAGAAAAGGAAATAAGTCGGTGCAATCCGATTTATTCCGTTTTCACATAACAAAGATCGTTCCATTCTTCTAATCCTATGGAACGTTTACTCGACGACGCTCTCGCGAACGTAGCGAATCGAGAAAATTCCATTGCATTCCTCCACTCCAACTTGAGCACACAGTCTTGTACACGTTCCACAAAATTTATGATTATTTGCTCCTATTTTTCTAGACATTCTCGCAATAATTCTCCCCGCCTCTCTCTCTCTCTCTCTCTCTCTCTCTCTCTCTCTCTCTCTCTCTCTCTCTCTCTCTCTCTCTCTCTCTCTCTCTCTCTCTCTCTCTCTCTCTCTCTCTCTCTCTCTCTCTCTCTCTCTCTCTCTCTCTCTCTCTCTCTCTCTCTCTCTCTCTCTCTCTCTCTCTCTCTCTCTCTCTCTCTCTCTCTCTCTCTCTCTCTCTCTCTCTCTCTCTCTCTCTCTCTCTCTCTCTCTCTCTCTCTCTCTCTCTCTCTCTCTCTCTCTCTCTCTCTCTCTCTCTCTCTCTCTCTCTCTCTCTCTCTCTCTCTCTCTCTCTCTCTCTCTCTCTCTCTCTCTCTCTCTCTCTCTCTCTCTCTCTCTCTCTCTCTCTCTCTCTCTCTCTCTCTCTCTCTCTCTCTCTCTCTCTCTCTCTCTCTCTCTCTCTCTCTCTCTCTCTCTCTCTCTCTCTCTCTCTCTCTCTCTCTCTCTCTCTCTCTCTCTCTCTCTCTCTCTCTCTCTCTCTCTCTCTCTCTCTCTCTCTCTCTCTCTCTCTCTCTCTCTCTCTCTCTCTCTCTCTCTCTCTCTCTCTCTCTCTCTCTCTCTCTCTCTCTCTCTCTCTCTCTCTCTCTCTCTCTCTCTCTCTCTCTCTCTCTCTCTCTCTCTCTCTCTCCCTCCTTCTCTCTATTTTCTGTTACTCCATTTACCCGGTATAGGAGACGCCTCGAAGGAAGACATCGAGTCAGTCTATATTGCGGTTATATCGACAATGTAAACGCATCGTTGGTCGTCGTAATAACGCCACGATACCGCGAGGAGGAGACAAGAACAACGAGGACAAAGCGTGGATCGAGGTGCAACTCGACGCCCTCGCAGATTCGTCTTTTTTTTTCTTGTTCCTTCACCCCTTGCAGCCAGCCCGTTCGGTCGCCTTTAAAGGTGGCATCCTTGCGCATCTTATTTCCCATTCCTTCCTCCGGCTGCTTGAATACCGTATCAAAGGATATTTAAAGCGGTCTTCGGTTTGAAAGAAAGTTTCCTTCGGGGTCGTGGAACAAAAGAAGCCAGGCGAGAGCAACGCGCGCGATCCTCTTGACAATATTTAATGGCCGTCGTCGTGGTTCGATTCAGCACGCGACGCCTCTCGTCGAATTTCTCTGCCCTTGAACCGACCGTTCGCGCCCTGTAACCCGAGGAAATCGGCCTCGCGATCCTACAATTTGAATATAGATCCCGCGGCAAGTTTATTGCAATCCATCGAACCGTAAAGGAGAAAATCGGTCCTTTTTCATCGATCGGTGCACGCTTGATATATTATATGCCCGAGGAATCTCTTCCACAAGCCTTTGACGCATGGAACGCCTTCGAAATTCATGACCCGAGGGTGGTCGACGTAACGCGAACTCGGCCCAAAGTGTACACTATACAATGTACATTGCACACCCATATAGGCGTATATGTATTGATATATCGGTGGTAATCAGGGCGCAGAATCGTCGTTGCCGTATATCGCCAATGACCGAATAAACGGGCCTCTTCAATAATACATAAGACGAGATTCCTAGCTAGATCAAAGGCTCGTTTCCTCGATCGGTGATCAATTAAGCGACTGAAAATGCATATGGAAATGCCAGTAAGCCACTCCATTCAACCGCGTTCCGGTACATCGGATTCGATGCCTCGCGGTAGGCATGCGGTCTATCTTGCCTGGCTCTGTCTTTTCTACTTAGCACCGGTTAATCCTACCATTAGCAGCGTTCCGATGCTTGTAATATAATAATAGCGGTGTACTAAACATTGTTGCATATTGTAGTACCAGTTTCTCAAGTAATTAGAATGGTAAATAATTTACATCAGGAGGCACCTGAAATGTAATGGAAAATAATACATCGATATTCTCTGGATATTACGTAAATTGTTGCAACGAGATCCGTTGTTTTGTCCATTCCATATCCGGTAATTTGATCGGGTCTCTTTCGATATGTAGTTGCAGTTAAATGCGAAACATCGTATCAGGAATTCGATCGTCTAGCGACGTGAAACATCGTATCAAGAATTCAATCGCCTCGCGACTTATTATTGTTTCGTATATAAAAGCTTCGTCGTTGAAGCGCTCGCTACAACTCGTTTACAGAGAACGATTCTCGTTAATAGATAAATCAGATGCGAGGGCAAACTGATCAAAGGAAAATGACCGCGCGACCCGGAAGCAATTAAGCTCTCGAAGGTAGACGATGAAATACCAAACAGGACATTCGATTTGCCGGTATGCTCGCGCACGGTGTACTGGAATTCGCCTCGTTGTGCCTAAGCACGTTAGGCGTTTTCTCGCAGCGCGGTGCAACGTTCCAGAACGATCGCGTGCCACTTAGCCCTCGTACCTTTTTCACGATCACGTTTGTATCGACCTCTACAAAGCTGTCTAGCGCGCATTAAACAGCTCCGATCTCTGATAATTTCGACGAAACGTTTGACAGAGATCAAAGGATGCCTTCCCGGGATCGATACTTCGTCGAAGTTTCCAAAATGGGGAAGGAAATTGGAGGCAGGTATTAATATAGCGATTCTTCTTGGCAAACGCCGCGAGCAAAGCTCAACCATGATATTATCTATCGTCTTTTGTGTACACGTCAGATTCCAAAGAACCCTGTAATCGGATCTTTACCTTCCGTCGTTACAATTACAAAATGCGTGCTGTTTTTGCCCATTAATATACATACGTATATATTATACATAATGTATAACGAGCCATCCTTCGAATAGAATCACGCAAGTGCTATCAGATATCGTTAGTCGTAAAATCTGCAGCCGTTAGTTTGTCAACGCGTTGAAAAATTATCGTACAAGATATAGGGTATAGCGAGCTGGTATCGGGTTGTTAGCTTCTCGAAATCCTTTCTCGGTTATACACGCTCGTGCCGGAATCGATGTTCACGTCGAGAGGAACATCGCACAGCTGCTATAGCTTGAAAGCAGAATCCACTCGAAATCGGCCAACTTTTCCTTTGGAACGATATTAAGTTCCGAGGACAGCCGAGGATATTAAATATGACATTTATTGTCGAACGTGCGCTCGGAATCGATAACTGTTGCAGGTCACCGTCGACCTCGGCAAGGACGCGGAATTTCAGTGTTCCGTCACTGGCCAACCAATCCCGGTGATCTTCTGGACCAAGGACGGACTTCCCGTGGGAGAAAGCGCCTCTGGTAGAAGCAAGATCACGGGGAAAGATGGCTCGACGTTGCGCGTCTCTTCTGTGGTGAGGGACGACAAAGGAATGTATCAATGCTTCGCGAAGAACGACTACGAGATGGTACAGGCGACCGCGGAGCTTCGACTAGGGGGTGAGTGGCTTTAATCTTTAAACTCTCATTCGCCCCCGTTTTATGAACAGTGCGTGGATAAGACGGAGGAAATGGACGAGACCGGAGGCCGTTAACGCCGTGGCCCTGGCACGCGAAATTACCTTTTCGAAAGTTAAAAATTTAAGGCCAATGAAAATATATCTGGCGTTAGACCCCATAGCTGGCGTTACCAAAGTAACCCCTCACTGCCCTCCCCGCCGCGAGTAATTCGTACAACACGAAGACGTACTTAAAGGCGCTGCGCAAAGAGTCAAGACGGATTAGTATACCTAAGCGCTCGTAACCTGCCTCCCTGGCGAGTTCCACGAGCTCCGTGGAAGTTTTATAAAAGTCTCGTTTGAAAATAATAAGGCTAAATTAAAGCTATTACCCGTTAACCAAGCACCGGCTTGGTCTCCATTGCAAAACTTTCGCACGACTACTTCGTCGACCTTTTTTTTGATAGCTTTTCATCGACCATTCGCGAAATTAAGTCCGTTAAACGAGGTACAAAAAAAAAAGGAAGGAGGGGTACGTATTACGATGACGCTTTGTCCGGTCGGATGGGTTGAATATTTTTAATTAACGGGCACGTTCGCCTTCTGATACGCATCCGTGCCTCTCGGTCGACCCTTAGAGCGAGAGACGACGAGGAAGGAGGCCCTTCATTCGACTTAGATCCATCGACCAATCGATATCGAACCAAGTATAAAATTCTGCGAACCTTTAGTTTGGAATTTCATCTGGAATTTATATCCAGTCTGGCAACACGATTCCACGCTTCGTCGCATCCGGCTGCTCACCCCTTCCAACTTATTTGCTGCGAACGGTACTCTGTCTTTCTCTTACCTTCACTCTTATCTGTGTCCCCAGGAAATCCCTCGTTCAACCGAATTCTTTCATTATTCCGTCGGTTTCTATCCCGATTTCGTCGCGTCTCCGCGGTCTAAACCCATTCTCGCGAACTGAACGAGCCAAG